>NC_085138.1:279286031-279426578 GCF_035046485.1 Aedes albopictus
GGTTACGCACCAATGTAAAGGAAAACGAAATAAAGATTCAGTTTATGTTTGACCACAAACGTCCTCAGTCGTCTTCTTTACTTACCACTAAAGAATGCCTCCAAAGCAACTTTTAATGGATGTTACAAGTAGGAACTTAGATCAATCTCTGAAGACACTCCTGGAGGAATTCAAGAAAAAGCTTCTGCACGAATCTCAGAAAAAAACACTAGGAGGAAGAACTTTCGTAGAAAAATCAGAAGGATTTTATGGAGGAATTCAGAAAGAACTTCTGAAGGAATACATGAAGGAATTCGTGGGCGATGCTCACTCTACAGCAGGCGAATTCTCTGATATTTTTTTTACCAACTGATGGGGGAGAATCGACTGTATTCTGTGCAACAGGGATTTGACGGCTACACAGTCTTGATAAATCAAAATGAGTTATCTAACGGAAATCTAAGTTCATATGCGGTTATATGTACTAATCATTTATGTCTACTAAAATACACTGTTCTAAGTTTTGGGAGTGCACGATGCTTTGTTCCGAGTGTAGATATAAACGCCTTAAACACGTAATATTCTAGGTGACCTCAGATATCCCTGACGCTCTGGAAAACTTTCTCCGAGAAGTGTCCTTTCCGCATGTGGCAAGCATGCGGTCACGCATTGAGCGAAAACGCGGGCACACGAACAAAACGTGTTCTGAGAGAGACGACTCAAATGGGTAAATTCTGATATTTGTGCACCTCTATTAATAGACCATTCCAAATTAAAAGCACATATCTCAACTTTTGAATGATTCAACTGATCTTCTATGACCCGATGCATTGTTACGAGTGTAAATATAAAGGCCTTAACTCCAGAATGATTTGGATGGCCTAAGCAATCGTCATTGATGTGGAGTCAACCTCGCATACTCAAATTTACAAGTATGGATTTAATGAAGTTTAGTATCCTATTACAAGTAGAGGCCTTACAATCAAAACTCCAGAGCGTTATATGTTGATTAAAACATCGTCGGCCTAGAGCACCATGGTGCCCATGACCACCATCATTCCAAGTTTTAAAATATATCTTTAAGTGTAACGAATAAAGTTCAAGCGATTTAAAAAAAAACTAAATTATTTATTTGTATTCAGTAAACTAAGCTCAAAACTTGTGGATGTTTCTGATAACCTGCAGATATATGTTACAGCTGTACAAGGGCATACATCATTTCCACCTAACATTTACAACCCAATCAAGAAATTCTGGGCATTTTTCAATAAAATATAAAACATTTACATAGTGGGCTTCGTGGCCGAGCGGTTAGCGGCGTCAGTCGTTTAGGTGTCTCGTAAGCCTAGGAGTGTGGGTTCGATTCCCGCTCCAGTCGGGGAAAACTTTTCGTCAAACGGAAAATTCTCCACTGGGCCACTGGGTGTTGTAATATGTGTTGTCCGTTGTCGAATGTTTGTAATGTTCAGTCTGTAGAGGCCGCAAGGTCGAAGACGGTGTAATTGTCTTTTTAAAGTATTACCAGAAATCGAGTGCAAAACAAGAGGTGTACACTACATTTGCAGCTATATCTCCAAAATGTTCTATCATAATAAGGGAATGAAATTATTAGCAAATTGAGACGAAAAACGGCGTTTTTCGAGCAACCGATTTTTACTGTTTTTACTTTTCCTGTGAGAAATGTTTATCGGTCGTTGCTGTTTATCCCCGATCAAAGATAGCCGAAAACTGGAAATCGCTCTGATCATTTTCGCTATCCAACTTTATCGCCCGCAAACTTATCGCGATAATTATCAGAAGGCAAATAACAAAAATTTGCCGCTAATTCGGGATTCGAACCTAGACCCTCCACAAAAACGTATATGAGCGCGCACCATAACCACTTGACTACACAAGCTGCTCGAGAGAGGACAGAAATTTTATACATAAAAGCTACGACGGTGACGACGGGACTACAGAAAGGCGAACAAAGAGCAGAAAGCAAACCAGTCAACTTTTCATTGCTGATGATAATCGATTTTCGGCGCTGCGGAACGAGCGAAAACACATTCTCGAGAGAAACCCGGGTCTGAACTTATAGCACGTCTTTTTTCGCCGATAATGCGTGTGGGAGAGTTTTCTACTATCGCGATCGTGATCGATAATTTCATTCCCTGATCATAATAAAACCTTCATGTATGCATATGATAGCACAACTAATCCTCTTCATAAAATAGTTTTGATTTTGAAAATCCACCCACTGCGTCAAAAGGTATGAGTAAAAATGTGAGAATAAATTTTCACATCATTTAAATATTAAAGGAAACATATGTAGTTATTGCGCGCAAACCCCAAAATTGTATTCCCACCTTTGGGTTTCCACGCCGAAGACCCAGCGCCAGATTCGGCGACAAAGAAAACTGACAGCAGTCGCCGGACAGTTGGCAATCCTGATATTTGACGGCGGCCGCCCGGTAGTCATGGGAGTGGATTGTTGTCACGCAAATAGATCTTTTCGCTGAAAATGCATGTGTATTGAGTTATTGTTGACAGATTTTCTTCAGTGTTAGTGTAAAATTTAGCGATTTTCTGTATCGCGTAAGCCTTCGCTGGAAGAAAACGTCATGTTGTTCAGCGAAGCAAGGAGAATTTTCAGTGAAAAAAGCAATATCACATTTGTAATCCGAAAAAAAACCTTGAAAAGTTGAATTTTTGATAGATTTTGTTCTGGAATACTCTAGTACACGAAATAAGTTGGATATTTATAAAACAAAATACATAATGACAATTGTTTTCCATAAAATGTTCCACTGTTGAGGAAAATCGACTGGGAAAGTCTAAAAAACTATTTACGAAGTCCGGAAAAAATCCCAAAAAAAAAATTTGGAAGCTGGTCATAATTTAGTAACGGAAAAAACTGACATCTTGTAAATTTCACAGAATATAGCTTATGTAAGGCCGATGCAAATATTATTTTTATTTTATGTCCGAGACCTCCAATCAGGTACGAGGGGGGGGACAAAAATAAATAAGGAACAAAAAAATAAAAACGAAAAAAAAACTATTGAAAATTTTAAAATAATGGTCAATATTGAAAAAATATTTTTCAACTATTGAAAAATTGTTGCTTGAAAACATTTTTTCTATTGAAAATGGTGGCATGGGCCGCCATGTTTTTTTTTTTCACCCCTTCAATATTTTGGTATTTTTGAAGGGGGGTGACATAAAACA
Organism: Aedes albopictus; assembly: GCF_035046485.1. Taxonomy (NCBI): domain Eukaryota; kingdom Metazoa; phylum Arthropoda; class Insecta; order Diptera; family Culicidae; genus Aedes; species Aedes albopictus. The sequence continues at coordinate 279,289,221 of NC_085138.1, forward strand.
AATGAAATATTTGCATCGGCCTAATTCACTTCAAAATATATTTTTTTGAATTTGGTGGAAAAAAATGTTTTGTATTTTTTTTTATTTTTTTTTAAAGACACTACACCGTCTTCAACCAGAGGTTGAACAGACTGAACAATCACTAACATTAGGCAACGGACAGCAAGGAACACCCAGTGGACCAATGAAGGATTTTCCGTTTGACGAAAAGTTTCCTCCGACTGGAGCGGGAATCGAACCCTCACTCCGTGGCACTCACAATTTTTTATTACACCAACGAACCTAACCTCAAAATGACTGACAATTCACAGGTCATTTTGACAGATGTCACATGAGCATGAAAAAGAAGGCAACAAGATCGATAAAGTAGAATATATGATCCGTCTTTTTCATGCATGTGTGTGGTCTGTCAAAATGACCTCAGAAGTGTCAAACATTTTCATGGCTAGCTTTATTGGTGTAATGAGCCATTTTACGAAGTGACAACAATGTTGTTAGCGGGGAAAGGGTCACGAAATCCAGTGGGTTACCGGGTTGTTAGCAGCACAACAAAGTCGCCGCCAAGTTTGCGGTTAGGTGCAGCTTTAAACTGCAAATTGATATTTATTATTAGCAATTCAGAATACAATATTTCATTTACTTACACTTTCGGTGCTTTAACGTATTTCACTGAGATTTCACCTTCCCAAGTAGCTAACATTTCATATTCTAGATAGGTTTAACATTGCATGAGTGTAGATTATAGGAAATTCACATCTTTTAGACACTGTAAGTAATTCATAATAATTAGCACTATAGTTTCTCGAGTATTGAATAATTGCATGACTTACTGTTAAGTAGAATAAACAAACAAACTAGTTTTAAGTAGAATAATCAATTTGATAGGTAGAATCACTATGTGTTCCCTTCTTTCATCCTTCTTTTCTTATCTATCTACAATTTAGCCTCTGCCAAGAGCAAAGCGCTGTCAGCTCTTGTCATCGCTAGAAGCTCTGTACCGCCCAATGCACTTGCAGTGTTCCCAGCGGTAACATACTCCCCCCCGTAACACTGGTCACTAGTTTCTATACTGGTGGATCCAGTTTTACCTAATGATATACCAACTAACTTGCAAGTTGCCGAAGCCGATGGTTCGTTGACGTTACTCTGCTTTCCACAATTCCTCACATATCGCTTACAGTTCAGACATCGCTGAGTCGTCGCTGTCGGATAATATGGACAATACGAAGTCGATCAGGAGCTCTCGCTGGTACAGCACATTGCGGAAAAATTCTTGTAGATGGCTGATCTGCAGTCGGTTGTCGGTCTGTCGTGACGGACCACCCACATCGACCAGCACGTAAAAGCACTTGTTCCCGAACAGACACTTGCTTGAATCCTGCTTAAAGTGCTTGCAGTGGGTAATGTTGCAGGCCATCATATTGTCATTGATCGGCTCATCCTTCTCCTCGCGACTCCCCACCCACACGATACTGAGACACACAAAGTGCGACGGGATGCGACACGTACGACAGCCCAGTTTAATATTGTTCTTGGAGTGTTTCGCCTGTCGCAACGTCCAGATGCACTTCAGGTAGAAAATGTTACTGAAGTTGGGTAGGATTCCGAATCGTTGCTCGCGGCACAGCTTCTCCATGACTACCTTCAAATAGATGTCGCAGATTTTGTCCTTGGATCGATGGATGGTGAACGACTGCTGCATGTCCAGCTCGTGCTGTTTGATACACTCGACGTCGTGCAGCCCTTGGTGTTCCTTGTCGAGCGCGTTCAGACAAAATTTGTCGCACCGCTTGTATATTGCCACATACGGACACGTGTCCATCATGCAGACGCCCCTACTCTCGAAGTATGGGCATAGCACCGAATCGACGTGGATTCCGATCATTCCCACGCTTATTGTGATAACGACCGCATAGGGCATTCCAGCAGCTGCGATGGCATCTTCTTCTTCCGCTTCGTCATCAGCTACCACACCTTCCTCGGACAAATCCAGTGATACCAGTCGTTCTTCTGGTAACATCTGTTCTGTCTGTTGTACCTCAACCGAACCAGTAGGGGATTGCCATTGATTGAACTTAAAAACAAATTCCGATGCGTTGATCCGTTTGAGAGGATCAATGGTGAAACTGGGTCCTGAATCGGCTGCAAAGGATAGACCGGATTGTGTCTGTTCCGTAGCAGGGGCGACGTGTGTATTCGAACAGACCGACCCATAGCGGTAGATGCCCATTTTGAAGAATTTACAAATTTCCTTTTTTCGACTACCGCGGGAGATTCCAACGTCGACGACAAGGACAGCAACGACGAAGACGATGATTTGTTCTGCTCTGGCGTAGTCGGAACCGTGCTGCGTTGAAATCATAGTGTATAGCTTTTGTTGACCACATAGCTGCTCCGCGGTCGTGTATACAGGCAGCGCACGTAATATCGACAGTTTAACGAGGTTTGACAGAGGTGCATTCGATAGCAGTCGAGTGATCATCGCGTTCTGACATTCGACAAAAACGTACCACAACATACTGCTCCCGTGCATCACCGCTATCAATAGGTCAGTCTTCTTTGTACTAAACAGAGAGGATTTTGTCTCGACGTTCTTCATTCTACTCTGAGTTCGATTCTTTAGCTTCTGGCCGGTGTCCAGGTACGAAGGAATACGACATACTCGTGTCTCACTCAATGCCGATCTATAATCGTTTTGCGCTCGCTCTATAACGGTGAGTTCCTTCTGTACGCACACTATGGAGCATTCCATGTGCGATTTAACGTACTGATGTAGTTGCAATAATGGTAATTTTATCACTATACGTTGCTGACCCTGACAAAATATAGGTTTGATCTTCCTGGTTGTTCGCAAATCCTTGGTGTTAGTAATGCTGTTTCTGCGGGTATTTTGTGAGAACTTCCTCACACAACTTGATCCTTGGCTCGAAATACACACTTGTCTCTGGTGCTGAACAGTACCGTGGCATGGCTGATGAGATCGGACGGCTGTATCTTCATAGTTGAACTCGGAGTTTGATGGTGTTCCATAAGGTGCACGAGCGATGAAGTTTTCCATATTACATCTGACACTGCTACTTGCGCTCATATTTTGCGTCATCGAATCTGCTTTGGGAAACGCGCTTGAAATACGCTGCTGAGTCCCAAGCGATTTTAACCGATCTGTTAAAGATTCAATTCCTATCGATTGTATTGAAGGAATTTTTAATTTCTTCGGTATCGTTGAATTGTCCGCTGTATGCGGTGAAGTTGATAACTGAATACCATCGGCTGAAGGTTCTTTGAAGGTTGACTTCCTTTGAATCTGCTGCTCCAGCAATCTATATTTTTCATTCAGGACTTTGCGCTCAAAGGCAAAAGCGCGCCTTTCCATCTCAATTTCGCGCTGCTGAATTGCGCGCTCTTCATTTATTTGCCTTAGTCGTAGGGCAAGACGAGCGGATGCTCTGCTTAGTGAACTGCTATTCACTGACGAACAACCGCGACCTGTGCATGGCCGGTTGTTATATGATTCGGGGCGCGGTTGAGGATCGCTGCTTCCCGTTGATGCTACTTTCGGCAACGGTGGTAAGTTTGCCATCGAAAGTTTTAAAGATTGTTAGCGGGGAAAGGGTCACGAAATCCAGTGGGTTACCGGGTTGTTAGCAGCACAACAAAGTCGCCGCCAAGTTTGCGGTTAGGTGCAGCTTTAAACTGCAAATTGATATTTATTATTAGCAATTCAGAATACAATATTTCATTTACTTACACTTTCGGTGCTTTAACGTATTTCACTGAGATTTCACCTTCCCAAGTAGCTAACATTTCATATTCTAGATAGGTTTAACATTGCATGAGTGTAGATTATAGGAAATTCACATCTTTTAGACACTGTAAGTAATTCATAATAATTAGCACTATAGTTTCTCGAGTATTGAATAATTGCATGACTTACTGTTAAGTAGAATAAACAAACAAACTAGTTTTAAGTAGAATAATCAATTTGATAGGTAGAATCACTATGTGTTCCCTTCTTTCATCCTTCTTTTCTTATCTATCTACAATTTAGCCTCTGCCAAGAGCAAAGCGCTGTCAGCTCTTGTCATCGCTAGAAGCTCTGTACCGCCCAATGCACTTGCAGTGTTCCCAGCGGTAACAAATGTTGATGATGATATTGGTTTTTACGGGTTATTGGACACTACCTCCTGTCAAAATTCATTCATAAAATCGGCTCGTAAAATGGACTATAAAGAATACGCCTAAACGACACGGCCACGAAGCTGAGAAAATTTGCATTTTTTTTGTGACAATCCACCCAATGCGACATAAGTTTGTCCCAAAGAGAAAAAAAAATAGGACAAAGATCGATTAGAGATTTCCAAGCCTTGTTTTGCGATTTTCGTGCGGTGACTTAGAGTTGGTAAACACTGCAACGCAATTGAAGATCTACCATCAAACACGCTTGATTTTGGGGTTAGTAATAATCGATTATTCACGAGTTGAAACGTACGCAACAAATTCAGCTTCCGTTTTGCCTCCAACACAAATTTTCAAGATCATATCATTATCTGTTATCAATTGTGATAGAGAGAAATCGCCACGACTTCATTGTTGCTTGTTTTGTGCCTCTTCTGTTTGAAAATTCTTTTCTCTGGTTGCGAGCATTGTGAGGAAATAATATAGTTTTTCTCTAAAAACTGCAGATGGCGGCCAAATTTAATAAAGATAGCCGACAAAATTTTTTATGACTGCAAATTTTAGCTTTATTGTTTTTATTATTTACTAAAATAAAACATCATTTTATTTTGAGGGGTTGGTTTGTATAAACTTTCCAGTAAGGGATCATCCATGAGTGACGTAGCTTTTTGGGGGGGAGGGCATTTGTGATATTGTGACGAAGTGTGATGATAGGGGGGTAAGGGTTTATGAGATGCTACGTAGCTTTCTACTAAGCCCATTAAAAAAAAGTACTTCGTAATTAATTACATTTTTACTTGCATTATCATTTTCCAGTGAATCAAAAAAAATATTGCATCAAACATTAATAATTTACATTATCTTTTTTCAAACACATGCAGTTATCGGACGCAACAGCTGCAACTGAGAAAATCCTGCGTAAAGAATGATGTATTGTGTATTGCGGATTTTTAGAAAGAAATCCACCCTGCGGTAGCTGCTAAGTTCTACCGCGGCGAAGTCCTATGTCCTATCGTAGCCAAGCAAAACATTCTTCCATTGAAAAAGATCGCTAAATGCTAGTATGCTTGCAAAGTGAAATACATTTAAAAAGTAACAACAAACAATGGTCATCAGACGCGACGTTTCAGAGAAAATCAGTAGTCTAACAACTAACTTCTGAAAACATTCAAAAGGAACTGGAGGAATCCCAGAAGGATTCGCTGACGAAACTCCTGGAGGAATCTTGAAAATAAATCATAGAAAAATCCAAAAAGAAATTTCGTGATGAATTCCAGGTGATACTTTTGGAGAAATCTAGAACAAATTTCTGGAAGAATCTCAGAAGGAGTTATTTGTAGAGTCTTACAAGGATTTCCAGGAGAAATGCTAATTCAAACTCCGGAAGTAATTCTTTGAGGGATCTCTGAAGGAATACAAGCAGGGGGAATTCTAAGGGAAATTCTTGGAGAAATCCCAGAAGGAAGGGCGGGAGGGATTTAAAAAGAGAGGAATTCTCAAAAATGTGAATCTCAAAAGAAACTTTTTGGGCAATTCCAGAATTAACTTTTGGAATAATTTCAGAAGAAACTCCTGCAGGGTTCTCTAAATATCATTATTGACTATTATTCAAATGAAACCAATTCAATATTATTACAAGATTTATTAGTGAGTGACTGAAAGCGAACGGTGCCTATGTTTTCTTGCTATTATTGGTTTTTCATAACATTCGTTAAACAAATAAGATGAAATTTAAATTAGAACTAAGTTTCGTGATATTTTTTTAACATGAAACATTTGTTAAGGGGGGGGGGGGGGATGGTGTGTTTTGCATTTGATTGCACATAAGACAAAGTGTAAAATAAGAACCAGTCTCAAAAAGAATTACTCATATTAGAATTCTAAAGTTATCGTTCTATGCATTATCTAGAAATGTGATCTGCGTATCTAACCAGAGATAAATAAAATAAATATGTGTAAATAAGCATCCCAAACTGGTAACGTAACAATAATCAACCCAAATCGATACCCACGGTTTGAAACAATCATAAAAAAAACATCTTCATTCTCACCTCAGATGATGCTGGGTGTGTCATAGAAAACGAACCTCCCCATTACCCAGTTTTCGCGATTGGTAATAAAACCGCTGCATCCGTACCTCAACCTTCGGAGCAAATCAAATCATTCAGTCCAACTTCGGTGTAATCAATCTTCATTTTCGTGCCAATATAAATCAATTACCGCCCCTAGCGAGTAGAATTTATACCCTCCGCAGTAGCACCCAAGGCACAGAATTCCGCTATACACACGGCTAACAAATCTGCGGAACTTGATTCTTTTGATTTCCACAAAAATAATCATAAAATTGAGTCAGATGGATCCGTTTGCCAAACAGCGAGTTACAGAGCAAGCTATCTTCCTATGGAAAGATAAGAATTCTCCATTCCCGTTTGTCGGTTTTGTTTTTGCTTCATCGGAACAAGTCAACTCAGCAGATTTGAGCGACTTGGAGCATATCGCAACTGCTAGTCCTTTGAGAAATCATAGGAACGAAGTAAGCCAATATCCCAGTGCAGTCAATAAAATTTCATATGGTTATGTAGATAACAGTTCGGATCCAAAAAAAGAGCAGTATTATTAAAGTGATATGATGTTTGAAGACGTTATGGCATTTGGTGGGTCCACCAGAAATCTGTTTTGGATTTAAAATAGTTTTTCTTTTTCACAGTTTTGTTATAAATCAATGCTTCAGATATGTTTTATAGATATGAAATATCATGGAAATAATCTCACCTTTTTTGCATGTGGGTTTCTGTAATGATACCATGTTAAACATGTTCGGTGGAATTTGAATTAAAGATTAGCACTGAGAAGACTCTGTTCTTCTTGGATAAACAGAACGTCACAGTTGAAGCCAAAAAGGCCGATATTCCTCACACATCTCCCTAAAAGGGCACCTTTAACATAATCCACCTATAAATTCCAACTGCGGCGAACCGTTCCTATACCTGAGGTTGCGGACATTTATGTTCCGCTGCCCTCCATTAAATGTTGTGGTTTGACCAGCGTGAGAAAAAAAAACTCACGAATTGATACCGTCTGCTATGGAAGGCCAGAATCGCACCTCCAAACCCCCACTCCAAAGCAGGCGAGAATGCGATATTTTTCTGTTTTATTGCGGATTTTTATTTCCTGCCACCGAAAAGTCTGCAACCACACCCTCCTCCCAGCACCATGGATGCCTTTTTTTCCGGGAACTTTTCTTAAACAACCATAATATAGACGTGCTCGCGACCACGAATAAGCGTAGGCAGTAATTTCCACTTTTCACACCGTTTTTGTTTCGGAGTTTCCCGCTCGAGCTGCTGTTTCCTTCCTGCTGGGTTTTGCAATAACTGCTGCAGCCTACTGGTTTCTGACGATATGATTACGACGGACGATATCTTGTACTTCGGAGGGAAATAAAAAAAAAATGTATATTTCCACGTACAACATAATCATTGGCCGGGAATATTACGGTAACAATTGGACTTTTTGCAAAGTAGACCGTGTTACAAGAGGAAAGCAAGAAGTCGCCCTTGAGAGTGAGAACACAAAAATGCGTATACATTTGGAACGCTTTTCATTTTTTTAATGCCCACCATTATTTGTACTCAGGCTTCTAAGGTCAATAATATTTCGAAGTTTGACCCCTATAGAGTTGTTTCAGTTGAAACCGTTGCATTTTTTCAATCTAAATATCTGCTCATCATTTGCCGTACGAAGCATCGTGTACGGCTTTAATTGCAATGTTTGGGTCAATTTGGTTAAACACGTTTACCAGTTTAACACTAAACTAGCTCTACAAAGTATTCTATAAGTTACTATCAGTACTTACCATCTACCAGGTATTCGTCAAAAAACGTTCGATAACATTGGATCGAATTTCATTCCTATAAAAGAAAAAGAAAAAAAATCAAATTATTTACGAGAATGGCGACACTTATGTTCGATGGCAAACACATGGTTCGAGAAATCTAATATATCTAGACTGTTCCAGAAGCACATCTATGCATTGCGAGAAAATAATATTATAAGAACTATGTTTATATTTTTGTTTTAATTTATTCCAAGTACATTCTTTGATATCTGTAAAGAGCTAGTAGGTTTAATGTATAACTAGTTTTATGAACAAAATATTCATTACAAAAACACAAACCACGCTGAATAGGTTAGCTGTTGGGCATTACTCCGCCGAAGATTCGATGGCATAAAGTTAATGGTCACAAGTTTTCAAGCGGCATACATGCGGCAGTGTGTGACGAAGATTCGGAAGTTCACTTGTCCAAATTTTGTTAGTTGACACAAAAAGGAAACAGTGTGCGTGAAACATTCAGAAATTTGCATGCCGCGAATTTGTTATTCGGCATAAAAAAGTAAATCAAGCCTAACTTTACCAAACACCGTATGTAACATATGTAAACAAAAAAGAGAAAAAAAATATACCTTTTTAACAACATGTTTTGTAAGGCTGTAACGGTTCTTCGTCACTGGGTCAGAAAGTCATAACAAAATTTGCTACATCCCCAACAAAATTTGCTAAATTCTTCCTTGGAGTCATTGACCTCCGATACTCCGCACAGCTCAGCACCATTTTTCGTATCCATTTTCTTCTACCTGTGGTCGCCAGTTCACTGAAAAGAAATAGAACCAAATCAGCCTAACATAATTTCGATACTAGTTAAATATCTATGACCTCTCGAAGTTCGCTCCATAGTCCATCAAGTTTAGCTAAGTAAACTAAGTAAGTTATTTCTATACTTTTTCACTATATTTCACACTTTCGAATATTCCGCGACGAACCGCAACCATATCGATACGCGACGATTCGACAGACTGACTGACAGCACAGAGTACGCAGGAAAAGGGAACCTTGAGAGACGTTGAGTGACGAGAGAGAAGCTGTAAGTTGATGAGAGTACCGTCGTTGAACGTGATACCGGATCTTTGTTAGGTAGTGTAGTTTTGAATAGAATGAGGAGGAATTTAAGGATGGTTATTCAGATTGGTTTTTGAGTACCTTTTCGGATGGTTATCTGAAATAAGGAACCAAGAGTTCTAGTTCGGCGCATTTCGCTACGCTGTATGGTTAAATTTCCTTTATTCGTTTGGTTTTGTTTGTTGCGGATAGTAATCTGCTTCGATTCACGATGGTGGATTATTTGTTGAAAACGAGAAGAATAGGAAGGGAAGCAAGTGTGATGTGAGTGATCCGTAAAGAAAAAGACGATTTTGGTTCTGTGAATAATCGAAAAGTGTTACCGTAAATAATATCAATAGATGTAATATATATAAAAAAAAAAAAACAAGTATAGTGTCTAGTATATATGTTCAACGTAATAGTGAATTCCTTGTTAGCGAAGATTTTACTTCTGCTTATTGTATAGTTCAAAACAATAAGCTATGAAGTCGCATTTGGATTACGAGGAGGTAAGAGTATAATTCTGTTTTCTTTTGGTTCTGCTCAAAACTAAACTTAATTATTTGAAAAAAATATATATATTTAAATACATTTTTTGTCGGGTAAGGGGGAAATGTAACGTGGTTACAAGAAACACCAGTTCAGAATTTTATAACACGATTTCATTTTTTACGCTATTTAAAAAAACTAAGTTTGCACATGGGGCCAGCAAGGGTTAAACGATAATTGACGAATTTCGCGCCAACTCGACCAGTGGTTGGCAACACCCTCTCAGAATCGAATGAAACTTGGTGGGCATAAAGACTAGGTTTTTATAAGCAACTTTGCATACTTAAATTTTCGAAAATTTCCTAGAGTAACATTTGAAGAGGGCCTTACTCTTTTTCGAAGAATTTTTTAAAATCGATGTAACTCAAAAATGACAAGACCTATAGAAAAGTGTTGTATGGGGGACTTTTAGAGAATTGTCCAAGCTTTCATGAAAAAATATTTTAAAAATTCTAAATGCATTTTTACACGCTAAAAAATATATTTTTAAAATTAAAAGTCAATTTACAGAAAATGCCCACTTTTTTATGTTTTGAATTTTTTTTCCAAGAAAGTCAATATTGTTGCCTAACTTTCCTCCATACATCACAAAATGGGCACTTTTAAGGAAAAAAAGTTTTTCTAACAAAAACTTTTTCATGTTATTTTTTTTAGCGTGTTGCGCATTAACTCGTACAGGATGTATCAAGAATCCTTATACCCATTTAATAACACTCAATGGGCATTACAACTTTGTTTGATTGGGTGCCTTCTTTTTCTTGGCGTTACATCCCAACTGGAATAGAACCTGTTTCTCAGCTTGTTTTGATATCTGAATGCTTAAAACAGCATTCTGTTTGCTGAAATTGTATTATTGTGTGCCTAGAACCAGTGAACTAACATCATTATTAGAAGCGAATGATAAAGAATCGGTTTTATTTCAACAATGGCTAACCACTGATCGATGCAATTTGGAAACTATTACTAAGACTATAGACGAGTTTGTTCCGTATTTTGTAGAACAAGTTGATAAGCTTATAACTCATGATTTCATTTATAAAGAACAATCCTCAATTTTGCGGGATAAAAAAGAATCTCTTAAACAGGGTGAAGTATTAACAATTTGTGACTTTTCAGAAAATTATTCATTTATCATTCAAAATTCAGCTCAAGGTTACCATTGGAATAATTCTCAAGCTACCATTTACCCCTTTGAAGTGTACTACAGAAAAGAAAATAAGTTGGAAAACTTGAGCTTTATAATAATATCTGAAGTACTTACACACGATACAACAGCAGTTCAGTTATTTATATCAAAACTGCTGGATTTCATTAAACAATCGATTGATTTCTCAAAAATTACTTTCATGTCAGATGGAGCAGCAGCTCATTATAAGAACAAAAAAAAATTTGCCAGTTTGTGCAGTTTTCGGTCCAATTATGGATTGGAAGCAGAATGGCACTTCTTCGCAACTTCACATGGCAAAGGTTCATGTGACGCTGTTGGAGGTACTTTCAAGCGAATGGCAAAACGAGCAAGTCTTGCTCGAGATTATGGAAACACAATCACAACTTCTCGAGAACTGTATGACTGGGCAGTTAAACAGTCAGATATACATATAACAAAATTGAATTTCTGCTTTATTTCAAATGAACAATATGCAAAAATGACGGATGAACTTGAAGAACTATACACATACAGTCACGTAAAAACAATACCTGGTACACAAAAATTTAATTCATTTGTGCCAATTTCTGAAAATCAAATTGAAGTGAAGAAGTTTTCGAATTCAAAAGATAATCCAAAAAAGTTTACTTTGTTTCAGATAGACTAAAGATCTAATATTCAAAAAACGTTACAATAGGATGTATAAAAGAAGGATGTATATATTGTAGAAAAGAAAATAATTGAATACAAATATACATATGTACATATTTCATCAATACACAAGCGTTTTCATTGATATAAAACCCTAAAAGCAAATTTGTCTTGAACCCTTTCCAATATCAAGCACGTTTTCAATGTCAAGCACGTTAAGATATTAAAAAAGTAGTTGAGCCCATTAAGTTTTAATGGATTGTCATTAGGATTCTGGATACATTACTGTACGAGTTAATGCACAACACGCAAAAAAAAAATAAAATGAAAAAGTTTTTTTTAGAAAAATTATTTTTCCTTAAAAGTGCCCATCTTGTGATGTATGGAGGAAAGTTAGGCAACTATATTGTCTTTCTTGGGAAAAAAATTCAAAACATAAAAAAGTGGGCTTTTTCTGTAAATTGACTATTAATTTTGAAAAGATATTTTTTAGCGTGTAAAACATTTTTTTATATTTTTTAAATATGTTTTCTTGAAAGATTGGACAATTCCCTAAAAGCCCCCCATACATCACTTTTTTGTACAACTTATCATATTCGAGTTATATTTTTTGTGAAAAAAACGGCTAATGCGCAACACTCTAAAAAAACTAACATGAAAAAGTTTTTGTTAGAAAAACTTTTTTTCCTTAAAAGTGCCATCTTGTGATGTATGGAGGAAAGTTAGGCAACAATATTGACTTTCTTGAAAAAAAATTTCAGAACATAAAAAAGTGGGCATTTTCTGTAAATTGACTTTTAATTTTAAAAATATATTTTTTAGCGTGTAAAAATGTGTTTAGAATTTTTAAAATATTTTTTCATGAAAGCTTGAACAATTCTCTAAATGTCACCCATACATCACTTTTTTGTACATCTTATCATATTCGAGTTATTTTTTGTGAAAAAAAAACGGTTAAAGAACTTTGACTCTTTTTAAATGTTAGTCTAGGTTAATTTTGAAAAAACAAAATACGCAAAGTTGCTTGAAAAGGTAAAGTCTTGAAACCTACAAAAATTCATAACATTCTGAGGGGGTGCTGCCAACCCCGAAGACGAGTTGGTGCGAAATTCGTCAATTCCTAAATTTTTATATGCGCCCCTAGTGGTGGGAGATGCAACCAATAATTTAAATCTTTCGCTTGGTAAGTTGTTATGTTCATTTCATCACTTAAGAATGATGATCATCAGGCTCATCAGTTAGATGCCCAACTGATGAGCTGTTTATCAAAAAATACAATAGCTCTGGGGCTTCGCGTCGGTTTACTATTGAACAAAGCATTTTCGATCAAGTATTCTCAGTTCGATCATTGGAATAGTTGGACGTGTTGAAACCAAAATTGTAAAAACCAGAAGAAGTGAAACTAAATCCAAGTGTGGAACATTTTTTAAAGCAAAATTAAACAATAAACTGTGGAAAATACTGTTTATCGATAGGCCCTATGAAAAGTTTTTGTATAGATCTCCCGAAAAGTGTATCAAAAACTGAAAAACTGCGTACTAGTGTACTGCAGGTGCAGAATTCCCTCGAGGACCAGGACACCCTCATCCTTCAAGTGAAGGTGTCTGTGCAGGGCACAGGGGATAACGGAACGCAATCGTTATTCCTAGGGACGAATCCGAAGCCCGGCGGCTTGTAGGCCTGCCCTCGTCGTCGAGCCAGCATTCGACCCTTGCGTGTCCTAGGGCCCAAGGCCATTCACGCCTTTTAGGAGTTGGTCGGTCGCCAATACTCCACATCAAACTCCTCGGTCTCGAAGGGAACTACACGGAAACCCCTCCACGTGGGCGGGACGTATAATCGGCTTCGAACGGACAGCCGCCGAACAGTGACGCAATAATCAGCACTGTTTTTACTGATCTCACCTTGCTGTGCCGCTGTATCGATCGGCTACGTGGTAGAGCAGCCACCCAAGTACTTGCTCGTGTATTTGCTGAGAGTGAGTGCCACCCTTGAGACGTTGTCCCTCACCGCTCACCGTCGCCGAAGATCCACTGTTGGTGGGTGACTGAGCTCCACTATCGTTGTCGTGTGAACCTGGACAGGAACGCCCCCACCGTGCCACTGTAAAGTAACCACTGAGGAACCGCCAGCATGCTGCTAAAACCAGGTCAGATCTAATAGATTAAGATATACACATTCGCAATCACCTTACCCTAGAACATCAAAGAGAGCGTATAGCTATATTTTGTTTTTTTTTGAAAATCATGCTCTAGAGCTTAGAAGATAAGTGAATTTTATCTACAGGATAGGCCTAAATATAATGAGAGGAATGAGAAAGGTTGATCGTTCATTGATTCGTGAGTTGAAACCGTTTTGCCCTCTAAGTTGATCCTCGTTGTTGGGTGATTTTTTTGAACGGCATTTGCTTTGCGATTGGTTCGGGATTTGTCTAAGATCTGCTAACGACTCGCCTTGAGGAATCTCGCCGGGGTAAACCTTGGTGATCCACATGTAAGTGGACTTTGCCTACTTACTTGGCGCATAAGTGGAATCAGCTGTTATGACTTTGTGACCCAGTGACGAAGAACCGTTACAAGGCAATTGTTGGGACAGTCTCGGAAATTTATGCGGACGATCATATAGCGTGACTCGTATTTTTGCTCCACATGAGTCAGCTTTTTAGCTGCAATTTTATTTTAGTTAATTCACCTTTAATTTAAACATATAATCGTGATATTACTTACATTTCTAGTCCTAGGCTTTAAACCTGTCCACTGTCCAACAATTTGTGTCGATTTTAACTAGATTTTAACTATTTTAGGATAAGTTTTACTAATTCAATGTTCTAGCTTTAAGCGAAATCGTATTTTTGTGTTGTGTATGCATGTAGCTAGGTAGGAAAATTCAATTATATTGCATGACACCCATTTGACACAATCTCGTACATTGGCAATTCCTATATACTATGGTCTCCTGCTGCGAGTGGATCGAGTGACCCTTTCGCACCGGGGTGCTGATTTCTCGTCGTTCGGAACAGCAATCTTATTTAGTTATGTCCAAGTTATTGGAATATATCCACAAGATAACATTTCAATAATAAATTTTGTTGTAGAACAAGTTTAGTTATTACTCTATTATAAAGAATGTACACCCGAGCAGAGGAGAATAGCAAATTAATAACTTCGAAATCACAAAACCTGGTTTTATATCTAGCTTTGTTATTCTTAAGTTATCAACAAATAGCTTTTCCATAACAAATTTTGTTGGGCAATCTCATTTTGTTATAATCAAGCTATTGATATACATTCATTAAATTACATTTCAATAACATGTTTTGATGAAGTACAAGTTTTGTTATTGTTGATTACGCAATAGTAACAGGTTTTGAAATCAAAGTAAGATTATTCGAGATTTACGTAGTTTACTTTGTTTTCCACAATTAGGGAGTATGCGCGTGCATGTTTCACGTCAGTTCCCCTTCTTACTATTTCTAGCACTACATCCACCGACGATTAGTCGGTGCTACATCTTTACTGGGTCAGAGTCGGCTTCTAGGCTTACCCAGCTAACATAAAGTCGTAAACGATATTGAATAAGATGCTAAAGTGGAGGCCATATGCGTACCTGCTTCCATTTAATCGCGTGTTAAGTGTACACATATCGCCTCCACTTTTGCATCCTATTCATCATCATATGCGATCATGTGTTGACTGGGTAGTGTTTTAATAGATTTTCGACAATTGGCTTCTCAAACGGTGTTGAGATAATTTCATATTCTGAATCTGCACACAAAATTGGGCCGAAATCCAAATATTCATGATTTTTAATCCCGGGAACCTGTTTGAAAATCAATTTGAAGTTTGTATGGGAGCGATTTGGTGAATCACCCCTCGTCGGATTTTGTATTGTATGTAGCTGTCAAGCTGTTGCCCAGCTCTCTATCAAAATGTGATTTAGAAAAATCTCTTAGAAATTGATTTTAGGTACAAAAAAAAGTTCTAAAAATCTGAAAAATATCATACTAGCTCAGAAAAAGATGCTCTTTCGTGTAAAATCAAAAAATCAATATTTCCTTTTGAATTAAAAAACCCAATTTTGACCTGTCCCTTAGTATTGTTTTATTGTTGTATTCAGTTGAGAAGAAAATTTCTAAACGAATCCTCTTTAGAATTCCTTTAATAATATTCGGAAAACACATTTGAAAGTTCTGGAGGAATCCATCGATAAATCCCTGTAGAAGTCTTCAAAAGAACTTCTGGCACGATCTTTCGAGAAATTTCAAAAGTATTTCTTCTGCGCAACTATTAGAACTCTTGGCTGAACTGCTGAAGAATTCATAAAAAAACTCCTGGTGATTCTCAATCAATCAATCAATTACAACAAAGTTTTCAGAAAAATTGAAATAATCTATGAAATATTTCTGCAAAACTGTTGAGCATTTTGAAAAAATCCACTTGGTAAAAAAAAAAACAAAACGAAAGCCTGCTATCGACTGCTACCGACGGCCCATCTATTTCAAACATAATTACGTGTTGATTTCAAAGCCGTGCTCCGAAAACCACTAGAGTAGAAGAGTGTACAGCTGGAAGTCGAAGCTTATTCGAAAATATAGAAATTACCCAAAATAAATTATCTTGCGTTGTGGTTAATCTACTTCAAATTTGAATTGAAAATTGAATACAGTACACAGTAAAAATTTCTGAGAATTACACCCGACGTAAACAAATTTGACGTTTAAACTTCTATCCTATCTCACTGAATTTTACATTATACTATTTTTTGTATGGAATTTTGAACGCAAGCTTCATACTGAGAGCAACCTGTAAATTTGAAAACAGATGGAAAAAGGTGTGCGATATGACGGGGTCCTTTTGTTACAGGTTATATGATGTAACAGTTTTTAACTGTGTATTTTTCGTTAGTTTGAAAATACTTCTTACGTCAGAGTGATGAAACTGATGGTATAGGCGCTGTGAGACAAAGTGAATAATTTTATATAATAAGAATGATAACTTACTAAGTTACGAGTTTGATATCATAACAAATGTTGGTCTCCGATTATTAACAATAACATATTAATATCAAAATATGTTATTGAAATATTTTTCGTTTTCACTGTTATTAAATTGTTATTGAAACAAACAAAACAAGTTATTTAAATGGTTTTCCAGGAACATTTTTTTTGCTATGATACTTGTTATTTTTCCGCTTATGACAGAAAAGTTTATAACAAAATGTGTTATGTTAATAACTTAAAAATAATCTATTATATTATTCAGTTAACACTTTACTTATGCTGTTGTATGTGATGTGATATGTGATATGTGATGAACAATAACAAGTTCACAAATTTCCTGTTATTAAGTTGTAATTTATCTAACAAAACATGTTATTGAATACGTCTTCTAGGAACATTTTTTGTTATGATATTTGTTATTTTGCCGCTTATGACAGACAAGTTAATAACATAATATGTTATGCTAATAATATAAAACATACTAATTCCATTATTCAGTTATTGGGCCAAAAAAACATATTTTATTATGCCGTTGATATTTTCTTCTGCTCGGGTAGGCTTGAAATAGTTTACGCAGAATATTCGCAAGTTTGCTTGCCGACCGGGAGTTGGTAAGTTGGCAACAAAGCAAACAGTGTGCGCGGAAGACTCAGAAGTTTGCTTGCCGGGAGTTGGTTATTCGGCGAAACAGTAAACAGTCTGCGCGAAAGATGTGGAAGTTTGCTTGTCGTAAGTTTTTTATTTGGCAGAAACAATTATCAGTAAGCGACCAGCTTGCGTTTGCTTTGGACCATCCATTGTCGTGTCGTGTTAGTGAAAAGGAGGAAGAAGCAAATTATGCGGGATTTACGTACGCTGGGTTTCGGCAATTTTTTCGACTTTTTCTTGTTTATCATTCATTCGACGAGTTGAGATTCAGCGAGTGGTGTATACATTAAATATAAGTTGGAGAGCATTATTAACCTATTGGATGCTGAAATCAAAGGCTACTACAGAACACCAGCTGAATAGGATTATTTGGTGAGGTCGTTCTTTGTTTTTCGCTTTTATTTGGGGATTTCGGGATTTCCGAAGTCTCCAGTGAATTTAGCCATCAGGTAAGTAATTCCATTCCGGTATGACTCTACAGCCATTGGTAATTCTTGCGCAGATGGTGGATACACAATCATCATCACCATCAATATCACAAAATGTCCATTACAAAAAATCAACTTTTCAACTCTTTAAACAATCCATTTTTTTTATATGTATGCTAAAATCTTGTACATACTGGAGAAAAATTCACAAAATATATAATTTATGCTGCTAATGGCGACTATCACACTGTGACCGAACTTCTATCTTGTCATATGATGATATTACCGCTGGACAGCTCTGCAGTTCGCAAAAAAAAAATCATCTAGATGAAGAGTCACAACATCTGCAGCAATCCACTTCCATCTAATTTTCACATGCAAATTGAAAGCTAAAAGAGCAAGCACAGAGACACATGTATGAGCGGGGAACGGGAGAATTGCATAGTCATGTGACTGAATTATGTAAGCGCCAACATGAAAAATGCATCATATCTTTTGCATATACCAACCGACTGAACTGACAGGCAAACAAAGTTCGTATTCATATCCCCGGTAAGGATTCGAGAAACAAAATTACACCAGAATTCGTCGTCGCTATGTGTAGTGTACCGTTTCCACAGCTGGGTATCATTAGTAGTTGGCGAGGGGCATCATCAGTACTTCGAGTCACGTTCGCAATCAACGAACTAACAGACAGACGAACGGACAGACTGAACAAGAACGTCTGCAACGGCGGTGGTCTGAGCTGAAATACACTGTATTATCAGGGGGGTTTCTGTGCCAGCAGCAAACTGCATGGAGGGGGATCCTTACAAATAATGGTAGATTTCCGAACAGTTAACATTCCAAACTGTTAACAGTAATTTCAAACCACGTTTGCAACGATATCCTTTTTCTGTAGGTGGACTTTTCTATCCCAAAGGGATTTAGCCAAATTATTAAATAATTCTCCTAACAACTATCACTGTGGGTAGCTTTCGATTTTCTAGTGAGGTTATCAACTCATGTTACATCAACTCTTGGAGGGAAAAACAAATCTAGAATGATGATCGGTGGTCACGGTCAGTCTTCTATCTTCTATCTTCTATCTTCTATCTTCTATCTTCTATCTTCTATCTTCTATCTTCTATCTTCTATCTTCTATCTTCTATCTTCTATCTTCTATCTTCTATCTTCTATCTTCTATCTTCTATCTTCTATCTTCTATCTTCTATCTTCTATCTTCTATCTTCTATCTTCTATCTTCTATCTTCTATCTTCTATCTTCTATCTTCTATCTTCTATCTTCTATCTTCTATCTTCTATCTTCTATCTTCTATCTTCTATCTTCTATCTTCTATCTTCTATCTTCTATCTTCTATCTTCTATCTTCTATCTTCTATCTTCTATCTTCTATCTTCTATCTTCTAACTTATATCTTCTATCTTCCATCTTCTTCACATAAAGTTACTGAGTGAATTGACTTGGCATGAAAACCGCAAACGGTGTAAACCCTGAAATAAACGAAAGCTTTTTTCCCCGCTTTCGCCAGTTCCGTTCACTGACATTAAGTACCATTATTTGAATGTTCTATCGTTCGATTGATGGACAGCACATGTGCGCCATGCATCACTCGGGGGCCCTGTTGAAGTCCTACCGCTCAGCACACAAGCTCCGGACCGGAACGCTATCATCGAGGAAACAGCAAACTCATGTGACCACCACTGCCACTGCTTGCTTTCCATACCAGCATTTTCCTCATTGCTGCCAAACCAGGGGAAGTGCTTGGTGCAAAGCGAAAATATCGATCGTGTTCCAGTTTGGCCATTGCATTGGTTGTGCCACATTGTTCACCACCATCTGTATAACCATTGTGACTGACTGAGCCGGGTTTCGGTTGGTAGGTATTCTGCTGGCCGTCGGTCGCAAGAGTGCATTGATTTTGCATTTTCGACCGATACCGCACTACTCACTATACCCAGTCACCGGCAGTAGTGTATCCTGTATGAACCAATTTGGAAAAGGAGGGTTTGCATGTTTCCCAATCATTTCGTGATTATACCTAACGAGCTCAATCACAGCTGGGTGCTACTCGAAGGGATAAGGTTTTGGGCCGTAATCGATACTGATCTGTTGTGTGGTTCTGTGATAGAGAAACCTTATTTGCATTTGCGTTGCTTGAGCTAGTTGTGAGTGGTGCTTGCATACACAACCGAGTAGATTAGTTTTCGCAACTTATTCAGGCAATGACTTCTATTTTAAGTACTTTTCCACTGTAACTCAGTCAATTTCAAACCAATTAACTTAAGTTTTTGTACTGTAATAATCTCTTCGGCAACTAACAATTTAGTCATTTAGTTTAATTTCAAATGAGATGTTCATGTAAGTTTCACAAACCTCTGTCAAGAATCTATTTGAATAAATAAGCGTTGTGTACTAAGTTGAAAATACATCCTGGGAACTGTTGTCCTTCTCTAAAGTCAGAAGGACTCTTCTCTACTTCATGTAGAAGATAGCTTTTTAAGATTTTCTCATGACATAATGATCTAACGCATGCATCTTCAGCCTTTTCCTGAACATTATATTTTTGTATCCAAGTTTGCTGAAATTTTCCACACTACATACTTGACTTAACATCTTTTAAAGTTTTGTAATTTGCGCAGAAATCTAAGATTTTCATAAAATTAGGTATGTGAAATAATTACAGAATTATGTATTGCAACAGTAACACTCTTTTTGGTTGAATTACACAGCGAAACAAAAATTAACTTTTGGTCTGTCTCAAGAGCAAACTTATGTATCTCTGACAGATTTTGGACCGATGAATCCGAATCCGAGCTCAGATTTGCTCCAGCACGTCACAATTTTGAGCTATACCTCAATTTATAGGGCAAAATATGCGATTTTGGGCTTTTTTGACTGCAAGCCATTAACAATGGGAATATTTTTTCAACCAATTAAAGCATAAATTGGTCAATAAACATCTAAATTAACGACTCATGCAAAATATTTCGTTTTACCAAATCAAATTTGAAAGATTTAAGCATTTTATGCTAGTATGTAAACTTGTAGGCAACTTTTGGAGGGTGACTTGTATGGGAAATATCGTACCTAACATAAAGACCCGGGCTCCAGAAGGTCACATCAATGATGGACTCTGTACCATTCCTACTGTAGGTTTTTTTGTCGCCTACGTTCGCGACATCCACGTTTAGTCTAGCCATAGCTTCGAGTAAGGCCCAACTTCTCGCGTTAGTCAACCGGCTACCCCACTCAATCGCCCAGGCGTTGAAGTCTCCACCGATGACCGCGGGACTCAATCCGACCATTGCGCTTGTTAACGATTCCAGCATAGACGAGAACTGGTCTATCGTCCACCTGGGAGGGGCATAACAACTGCAGTAGTATACCCCGTTGATCTTCGCTATTGCAAAGCCCTCGTGCGACGTGAAAACTATTTCCTGGACCAGAAAACGACCGGTTGTACAGATCGCCGCTAGCTTGTCCTTATCCGCTACCCAGTTTCCGTTATCGGGAGGGATGCGGTATGGGTCCGATAGTGATGCGATGTCTGTACTTGACTCCGAGACTGACTGCCATAGCAACTGTTGTGCGGCTTCACAGTGGTTCAGGTTTAGTTGTGTAACCTGCATTATCGTTTGGAACTTCGACCTCCTCGCGTGCCTGGACATTTAGGCCCGCCCGTCGTGTGGCCCTTGTTCGCCGTGCAAATCAGGCATTTTGGTGCAGAGTTGCACTCCCTGGCGATATGGCCTTCTACTCCACACTTCCTGCAGAGCTTACTCCGGTCTGGGCCTTTGCATGCCCAGGACTTATGCCCTTGCTCAAAGCACTTGAAGCACGCCACTGGCGGCTCGTATATGCTGAGCGGGCACACTGACCAAGCTACCTTGATCTTCCCGACTGAAATCGCCTTATTCGCATCCCCTACGGTGGAGCTTGAACGCGGCAACCCCTACGGGGAGTTTGAACGCGGCAATCTGCGTGCCAGCCGGACCCTTACGCAGGCGGATCGATGCACTTAGTACATCTATCTCACACTGCTGTTTGAGTGCGGCTGCGAGCTCCTCTGCGTCGGTAATCTCGTCCAGGTTTTTACACTGGAGAGTTGCCTCTGCCGTTAGGGCTCTAACCTGCACCTTTTCGCCAAGTACCTCTTGTGCTAGTGCTTTGTAGGAAGTACCTTTATTGGCTGCTTCCTTCTTCAGCACTAGCATCATCTCTCCCGTCCTGGTGCGCCGGATGCTTTTTACATCCGCGCCCAACGGTGAGAGACGATTCTCGCCTCGCATGGCCTTCAGCACCTCGGCGTATGTGTCTGCCTCGGTTTTGAAGACCAACGCGTCGCTTCTCGCTCGTTTGCGGGCTGGTTTCGTAGTTCTCACCTTCTTCTTTTTTCCTACCGTAATCCAAGGGTTCTCCTTCCCTTGGTCCGGTTGGCCTCCGTTCTTCCTCGACTTAGCAGCCTGGTTACCTACGCTAGTATTCACCTTCTCTTTCAGCGGCTTTGCACTCGACTCTGCCGGACGCTTCTTGGGCCGCGTCTCCTCAGCAGGTTCAGAAGGCTCAGCAAGGAGGAAGTTGTCCGTTTGGGTGGACCGCTCTTCCCTGCTCGCATCAGCAGCATTTCGCTCTTCCACCAGGAGGTCGTACTCCTTCTTGGTCAGAGCCAGCGATTTGCGGAGCTTCAGCAGGCCCTGTTTCAGGTCCTTGCTGATTTTTTTTTTTACTTAATCATTTATTTGAGGCTCATGCGCCAACAGGCATAACGGAGCCGAATTCAATTAAAACTTTTTACAATTTAATGTTTTTGACTTATAAACTATGTTAGTTTTGGGGAACCGTAAAACTCGCGGTTTGGTCGAGGTTAGGGGGAACACAAATATTTGAGGAAAGGATAGGATGATGGAGGCTTTTCGTTGACACTTGGCAGCATGATGTGGGGTATTACTGCTGGTCAAACGTAGAGTGGACGATCAACCTGTAACGATACAAACAAACGATTTTCGAAGGGATGCGAGGTGGACAAGTGGAACAACAAGTCGGGGGTATCATACAAAGACTTCATCTTGTTTTAGAAAGTCGTACACAAGCTTCATGTACTCAAGATCAAGTCTACCCAACACATCTCTAATGTCTTCCTTTTCTGGTTTTCCTCGGGCCCTGAGGGATGCACATAAATCGGATCTGGCAATACCGTATTCTGGGCATTCCCACACAACATGGTTGATATCTTGATAGCCTGCACCACAGCTACAGCGATTGCTGTCTGTGAGCCCTATTCGATAGGAATGCGAGCCCAGAGAGTAGTGATTGGACATAAGTCGACACATTATCTTGATAAAATCTCGACCTACGTCCAACCCCTTGAACCATGACGTCTTCGATACCTGTGGGAGAATTGAATGCAACTACCTGCCCAATTCCCCTGCATCCCATTTTTGTTGCCAACTGACCAAGGCATGCTGACGAGCAAGTCCGCTTTCTCATTGCCCGGGATCGAGCAATGCGAAGGGACCCAAACCAAGGTGATATTATATGCTTGATTCGATAAAGCACTCAGACTTGATCGAATTTCGCTTAGGAAATACGTGGAGTGCTTCACCGGCCTCATTGAACGAATAGCCTCAATTGAACTGAGACTATCCGTAAAAATGAAATATTGATCAGAGGGAAGAGAGGCAATTTGCTCTAATGCGTAGTGTATAGCCGCCAATTCTGCGACATATACTGAGCAAGGACTTTGAAGTTTATGGGCGGCGCTATGAAGCTCGTTAAATACACCAAATCCAGTGGAATCATTTGTTTTTGAGCCGTCAGTGAAAAATCTCCTGTCGCAACTGACATGACCAAACTTGCTTGCAAAAATTTTTGGGATGTGCTCCGATCGGAGCGGATCTGGGATTCCACGGATTTCTTGCTTCATGGTCAGATCAAAACCTATAGTGGAATTGGAGAAGTCTGGGAAGCAATCGCGGTTGAGAACATTCAAGGAAGGGTTAACCTCCAGAGTCATGTACGAGTAGTACACTGTCATAAATTTTGTTTGATGAAGTCGTTCGATTAGCTTTTCAAAAATTTCAATTACCAATGGATTCAGCACCTCACAGCGGATGAGGAACCTTAGCGACAATTCCACGAAACGATCTGATAAAGGGAGTACTGCTGCTAGTACCTCCAAACTCATTGTGTGCGTCGAGTTCATGCAGCCTATCGCGATCCGAAGACAACGATACTGAATACGCTCAAGCTTCAGGATGTGTGTTTTCGCGGCGGACTGAAAGCAAAAGCTACCGTATTCGAGAACCGACAGTATCGTTGTCCGATAAAGCTTTATCAGATCTTCCGGGTGGGCTCCCCACCATGTTCCGGTAGTGTACGCATGAAGTTGATTCGTTGTTGGCACTTCTGATACAGATAATTAATGTGCTTTCCCCAGGTACCTTTAGAGTCGAAACAGACCCCTAGATACATATGCGAAAGAGCTTGAGTGAGTTCCTTACCCAAAAATTGAAGCTCTAGATCTGCTGGATCACGCTTCCTAGAAAAGACAACTAACTCAGATTTCTCCGGGGAGAATTCGATACCCAGCTTTACAGCCCAAGCAGTCAAATTGTCCAAAGTATCTTGCAATGGTCCTTGCAGATCTTCCGCCTCTGGTCCGGTGACAGAAACCACGGCGTCGTCCGTAATCTGTCGTTGCGTGCAATTTTCCACGAGACATTCGTCAATGTCTCTGACGTAAAAGTTGTAAAGAAGGGGGCTTAAGCATGAGCCCTGGGGGAGACCCATGTAACTAATTCTTGAAGTTGCCGAGGTTCCATGAGAGAAAAACATGTGCTTCTCAGACAACAAATTGTACAAGTTGTTGTTTAAAATCGGAGAAAGTCCACACTCGTGGAGTTTGTCTGAAAGGACATCAACGCAAACTGCATCAAAAGCCCCCTTAATATCCAAGAATACGGAGCCCATTTGCTCTTTTTGAGCGTAGGCCAGTTGAATCTCTGAAGAAAGCAGCGCCAGACAATCGCTCGTTCCCTTGCACCTGCGGAAACCAAATTGAGTATCTGATAGAAGGCCGTTCGATTCAACCCATTTGTCGAGCCGATGGAGAATCATCTTCTCTAGCAGCTTCCGTAAGCACGACAACATCGCATTTTTTTTTTTTTTTATTCCTGTTCGGGTTTGCCACTGCGACCAGTTTTTAGATCTATTGTGACATTACCCGTATCCTTAGTGTAGTGCATGTCGCATTACTCAATTGCCATTGAGGGGCAATAAAGTATCGATTTTGATACAGTTCTTGTTTTGTTTTCTTAGAAAACAAAACAAGAGTACTGATATTGGCCATGCATCGGAAACCTAGCATCACCCTTGTTTTACTGTTAAATTCTCCCCAGTAGGACCCGGGTTTTAACATTAGCAGCAATATCATTCCAATAATGGAACAAGTGTTCAGCAATAAGGATTCTAGTATGTTCCTTGCGTACTAGCACTTTCCTGTCTTCGAAGAGTTAGTACATACATGGATCCCTAACCCAATTTGATTTCCTTTGCATTGAGTTTAGCCTCAGATGGTGAGGTTTTAACTATATGCAAAGTAAAGTTGGTGAACTCAGTTTTATTCAAAAACTGGAAGTCTCCAAAACACCAGTAGTAAGGACTAAATACTATAATTCCTTGAATTACCAGAACACATATTCCAAAATTAAAAAATAGGACGACACTAGATTTCGGTTTGGTAGATCTAACACCGCAACGCAACCCAAAAAGGCGATCTACCCACGCTACGGGCTCCGTTAAAGATCGAGCATTCATCCCTCAGCACGGGTCGCCTGACACCTTGGATTGGGGTTACCTGTTTGGTGGACTTTTACCCCCGGAACAGGTGGTCCGTAGTGCTATTCTAAGCCGGCAGCTACACGGGCACACAACATCGCAATAGGACGGTACGAGTTGTGATCCGACGCGGGCTTCCCGGGCTTTTGAATGGCGATAACCCTCACTCGTCTCCAGTCATCCGGAACAGTGTTGCTTTCCAAGAATAGATTGAACAAATTCAACAAGCGCCTCTTCGCGACGTCTGGGAGGCTTTTGAGCAAGTTGAACTTTATTCTACCCATTCCTGGGGCAGAGTTGTTACATGACAGAAGCGCGAGTGAGAATTCTAACATCGAAAAAGGTGAATCCATCGCATTCCTTTCGGGTGGATAACGACGAATATTCGATTGCACTTGGACCGAATCCGGACAGACTTTCTTTGCGAATTCGAAAATCCATCGAGGCGAGCTTTCTCGATCCTCATTAAACGATACCGCGTTGCGCATTCTTCTTCCTACCGTCCAAAGAGTCCACATTGACGTCTCCCGCGATAAGCCGTTGACGAAATTCCTCCAATAACCACGTTTTTTCGCCTTTACGAGGTTCTCGAATATCTCGTCAAGAGAGGAATACCGCTCGTAGTTCTCTCGTGTGCCGCACTTCCGATATTTTTTAAACGCGGCGGATCTTTCACGATAGGCTCCGGTACATTCTTCATCCCACCACAGTGTGGGGGGTCTTCGCCGTATCGAAGTTCCCGGGACCGGTCTGCGCTGCGCTTGAAGAGCACTATCGACGATTAGCCCAGACAGAAACTGGTATTCTTCCTGCGGTGGAAGAACGTCAACCGACTGCTCGCCTTCGGAGACCAACTCAGCATACTTACCCCAGTCAATATGCTTCGTAAGGTCATACGCGACGTCGATCTGGCGAGCCTGACACGAATTGGTAACTGAAATTTTGATTGGCAGATGATCACTACCATGGGGATCCTGAATTACATTCCACGTGCAATCCAGTGATAGTGAATTCGAACATATTGAGAGGTCTAACATGCTTGGAGGATCTGGAGGTTTAATTCGCGTTGCTTCCCCGGAGTTCAAAATTGTCAAATTGAAATAGTCGCAGAGGTCATATATCAGGGTTGCGCGATTGTCGTCCTTCGGAGACCCCCAGGCTGTTCCGTGTGCATTAAAATCTCCTAGGATCAACCAAGGCGCAGGCATAGCAGAGCATATTTCTGCAAGATCTCTTCGAGATACTCTAGCACTGGGCGGTATGTACACACTGGCTATACTGAAACTTTTACCTTGTATAGTAACATGACATGCAACTATTTCAGTGTCGTTCATCGGGGGGAAATCAATTCTATAAAAGGAATGGAGCTTTTTGATCCCCAAGATCATCCCTCCATATCCATCCCCTCGATCACAACGAATAATATTAAAATCGTGGAAAGAGACATCTTTATCGGAAGTTAGCCATGTTTCACTAAGGGCGAATATGTCACAGCATGTGTTGTGGACTAAAAATTTGAACGCATCCATATTTCTAATTAAGCTTCTACAATTCCACTGTAGGACTTCAATCATACCTCCGACCTCACTGGACAAATTAGCCATCGAAAGATATGATAGATTCAAGAATCGGCCATGTTGAAGTCAGTTGCTTCAGAAGAGGTCTCACAAAAGGAAGTGCCATGGTTATCAAACTTCTTACAGCTGGAGAAATTTTAAACGTTTCGAAGATGATATCCACTAACCCAGAGAGAGTCAGTTTTCCGGAAGCGTCGACTGGATTCTGTCGATGTTCCTGACGACGATTTTGTTGGTTTTCTGGGCGAAAAACTGGGGCAACTGGGGTTTTAGATGCACCCGGAAGTAACGGAAAGTCTCCACACGAAAATTTAAAGCCTGGAGGTGGTACCTTTTTGGTACTTCCTCCTCTCCTGCTCTTCTTGGCGTGACGTCCTCACTGGGACAAAGCCTGTTTCTCAGCTTAGTGTTCTATGAGCACTTCCACAGTTATTAACTGAGAGCTTCCTCTGCCAATGACCATTTTGCATGTGTATATCGTGTGGCAGGCACGAAGATACTCTATGCCCAAGGAAGTCAAGGAAATTTCCTTTACGAAAAGATCCTGGACCGACCGGGAATCGAACCCGTCACCCTCAGCATGGTCATGCTGAATACCCGTGCGCTTACCGCCTCGGCTATAGGGGCCCTCACTTCCGCTACTACTTGATTTTGCCAGAGGGATTCGCTGAGCAGGTTGAGTAACAGGAGCGTTTTGAGAAGCTTGCTGTTGCATGTGCCGTTTTGCAACAGCTCAATTCCTTTTTGTTCCTGTTTCAATTATTTGGTACTCCTCGCCTCCCTCACAGTTAGAGCCTTGATCATCTGCCGGCAGGGATGCGAAGATGTTGTTACTAGTAGTAGGATGGGCTGATGAAACAGCAACCGGAGCGATCTTTTTCAACATTTCTGCGTAAGATCGCCTCGATCGCTGTTTTAGAGAGTGTATATTACGTTTCTCCCAATCTACGTACTTCGGGCATGCACTGAGCTCATGGGGTGGAGATTCGCCTCAAGTGGCACATTTTGGCTCCATATAGGTCCTTGCTGATGGTTGTCCGCCCGCGCGTGTAGTCGATCAGCTCATCCAGCTGTTCGGCAACTACCAACATCTTTGGTTGCCCGCTCCTGTTGCGGTTCAGCGCCCGCGTGAGGTCCGCACCGGTCATTTGTGCTTCCTCCGTCGGCGCTGTACCGCTTCGTGCACCACTTGCTCCACTTGAACTTCCTGCCACTGGTTCGCTGGTGGGTGCACCAGCCCCTCGGAGTGGGGATCTAGCCAAGCCTCCACGCGCGAACGGGTTCAATGCCGCTCCCTCAGTTACTCCACACTCGACCACGTTGTTACAGTTGTTGAATTTCGAAGTCATGTCTGTTGGACCCCCCTTAGAGCCGCTGTCCCTCACTGTAAATGAAGTAGTCGCCAAGGGTCCTGGTGGTTATCTATGCAAGCAGGGAGGCCACCCGAGGGTTGGCCCATGCCCTTATGGGGACTGAGCTCAGAGCCGGATCAGCGCTAATCAGGAGTGTTCATCTGAACCTACTTCCACCCAGATAGTAGTCTAAGCTGGGCACAGATCAGGAACGTACTTTAAGGCCATGCCACGGTTTTATGGGGCGGAAGACAGCGTCGACATTAGCCTATCCGCCGTTTCAAGTCAGTGTCACCCGACCTTACTAAGAGGATAGAATGCCGTCGCCATCAGCTCACTTGTGCATAGTTACCTTAGCGTGTACCATCTCTTATACCAATTACTAAGCATGACCAGTATACCATAATCAGGAACTTACTGGCATCGTTCCTGATGTGCCCGAGGCACTTCTAACTGGGCTGTGACACTTTGGAAGCGGTGCCATATCGCTTGAACAGAGTTGCTTCCGGATGTGTGGAATTTCTGAAGAGGACCAGCAGAGCCCACTACTGGTCCCCCGCCACGCCTAGGCTTACTCCGCTTGAGCAGTTCGTATGTGCCGGTGCTCGGTCACCTCCCGGTGTTTTAGACCTAGTTTCATATAAAGGTCAATAATTACTAGGGCAAAAAGGGAATAATGAGCCGTGCGTTGTACTCAAATCTCCAGACATATTATGCTTTAGTTCGCAAGGAAAACTGGATGCACTCGTGAGATACACAATTTCACCAAAGTTTGCACTATGTCAGGCACACGCGCAGTCTTGTGCCCCACAACATTGGCAATTGCATAAACCTGCGCATGTAGTTCCTGTCCATGCTTTCCTGCGCATCGACAATCACACTCTCTTCGTGCCGTTTCCTGCTGCGGTGGATTCGTTTCATTTGTACTCTTGCCATCGTGTACGGCACCCTATTGAGCCGGGTATCGTCCACTAGCATTCGACCTCTGCAGTTCTTCTCGTTTGTTGATCTTTGGCACTCCTTGTCAAACTAACCATTATTGCGTTGCCGTTACACATCATCTCTTGCGCTGTTTTTTGCCACTATTTCCCTAAATTGTTCGCTAAATAGCTTGATCCGATGGTCTTCCCTGTCCTCTCGTCTAGCTGTACAGTAACCCCTTCATCTGTAATGCTTTGGATATTGTAACGCATGGTCATGTTGTTGCTTGAACTGTTGACGCTGGATAACCACTTCCAAATTGTGTGATTCGAGCTAATGTTAGCACCCATGTAGCTTTTGCTACAGGTGATTATTTTCCGCATTCTCCTAAGGCCTCATCAAGGCTCTCATAGAACTCGTCCTTTATATCATCAGACTTAAGATCGCAAGCTGATGCGTGAGTTATTGTTTGAAAGCCGATTATCGACCGAATCTGTGTGTTGAAAATAGAAGCAAGCTGATGCGTGAGTTATTGTGTGAAAGCCGATTATCGACCGAATCTGTGTGTTGAAAATAGAAGCCAATTTCTTCAATTACAGCCTGATAAGCGTCTAAGCGTTTACGATCTTAAGTCTGATGATATAAAGGACGAGTTCTAAGCCAACTCCACGTTCTACCCTATCGCTACCTGTGTATTTAGTAGCTTGAATGATATCCCAAGCAACCAAAAGTTCGGATTCCACTTGAAGAACGAACTCAGAAGTTCAAGTTCGGTTCAATTCCAGGTTTCGTTGAACTTAATTCTCCAAAAAGTTACTCTTGTATTGTTTATGAACTTGGAAGTACATGTACAAGCTTTTGACTTCTCTTCAAAACGACATTAAAGTCGAAAAAAGGTTCAAAAAGAACTTATGTTGAACTTTAAAACAGAGTTCAATCAAATATTAACCGAACTCATGTTGAACTTTTGCGTGCCTTTAAAATTCAAATATAGTTTATTTGAACATATTCTAACAACTTGAAATCATCCGTTCCGAACTTGTTTCGAACTTGTTTTGAACTTACTACTGAAAGTTCGGATAAATATTAACCGTACCAAAAGTGAACTTCACTTGAACTTCGGCGACAGCGGGGCCGGGAAGAAGTTCTCATTCAATTAAATCACTCGGAAATCGAGCCCAGCAGCCACAGCTTGTGTTAATTCCACAAGTACACTTTGTTCCACTATAATATTTGAACGTACTTACTTGTAATCAACGCAAAGGATCCGTATTGTGTGGATCAAAGGCTGCCCCCGCAGCGGAAAACTGTTCCCCCCAGGATGCCGCCGGGGGTTTTTCGGCTGCGCACAAAAATTTTCCAGCTTTGCTGGATGTTTTCACACCTGTCTCACTTGTCACTGCATCGCACCGGTAATCGACGCAATCGTATTCACTGAAAACCAAGCTGAAAACTTATAATTTTTTCTTGAAGTCGATACACTGGCCTTAATTTATTGCTTTGCACTGCGAACCACAACAAACTGAAAATGTCAAACTGCGTAAGTTCACAAGAAGTTCCACGTGAACTTCTTTCGAACTTTCGACTTCAAAAACTATTCCAAGTTCAGAGAAAGTTCACACGCGAACCTGATTGAGCTCTACTATATGATATCAGCACATTGAGTAAAATCCCACAGTGCATAACAACACATACACGGAGTAGTGGTTAGGCACCGACTTTCAACGAGGAGATCCCGAGTTCAAATCTCAGTAAGTAAAAAACATCAAAAATTATTTCAAGGTATTAGTCAATTTGGATTCCACATGAACTAATTGTTCTTAATAATAAATTACTTTTGAGGACTAAATTTTTTTTTTTTTTATTTTTTCGAAGTTTATTTTTAAGCTGAATAGCGTTCCTTTCAGCGACACAAGCGTACTTTTTGTGAACTGAAGTTCGGTTAATTACTTAAAAAGTGAGCTGAATAGAATGCTATTCATATACCTTCGAATAGCTGATTAAGCCCAAACATGCTATTTTATCCGAACTTTTGGTTGCTTGGGATATTGGCGATGCGATCCTCCGTTCGGATTAACGAGCCAGGAGTTCTACACGCGCAGGTTCATTTAAAGTTTTCACGTTCCAAGATCCAACTTGCCAATCGTTGTTACTTGGAAGGAAAAAACTCCCGTCGCACATCTTGAGCGAGCAAATGCATCAATCAATCCATCAGATTCTGATGATTAACCTGGGCTTGTTAGGGGAATATCTGTAAATAAAAGAAAATCGGGTTAAGTACGGTTCCTTTGAATTCCACTAAGAATTTGCATCCTTTGACAGATACGTATTTCGACCTCAACTGTAAGGTCGTCTTCAGTGTCTTGTACTTGACTCGACTGAAGAGATCCATCGCATTCTACACGTCTCATACATCATAGGTAAAAAAATAGGTAGCTTAATCTAGGTAGTTTTTTTTATTTTTTTATTTTATTTATTTTTTTTTTTTTATTTTTTTTATTTTTATTTTTTTTTTTTTTTTTTCGAGCATGCAAAAACTTATATCTATATTAACCTCCACCATAGAATAGGTAAAATTTTCCTCCACCACCGAATAGGTACATTTCCCACCAGCACAGGATAGGTAAACAAAGTTCATGTATCACAGGTACATTATGAGACGCACGCCATACGAGAGTGCTTAGGGGGTAATAATTTGAAAAGCCACGAACTTCCATTGCCTTGATCCTTATTCAACAGCGTGTTAGGTACCTGTTTGTATATCTCTAGACTCTCAGCAACGTCCAATTTCCAAGGTGAAGTTACATTTCGCAAAATTTGAATATCCTCTGTAGTTACAGGGTGGCCCTCCTCAAAGACATGTTCAGCAACTTTCGACCTGAAGTCGTATTCCAAACCTCTATTCACTGTCCTCTGCGCATTTCCCACCTCCGCCATATGTTCCCTGAATCTAACCTCCAAAGACCGTTTTGTTTGACCAACGTAGACCTTATCACAATGGGAGCAACTGATTTTGTAAACGCCAGCCTTGTTTAGGGTGTTGACCGGATCCTTTGTAGTGCCTAATGAAGTCTTCAACTGATTGCTTCTGCTAGAAAATACTAAATCGATCCCGAAATTTCTGAACCTAGAACGTAAATTATTAGTGATGTGTTGATCGAAGGGGACTGATACTCGCTTCAAAGATTCTGAAATAGGGGTAAGAGTTGTTAGGGATCCTCGATATCGCAACCTCTCCTTTTTGTCAATGATGGCCTGAATTGTCCTCTCCTTATATCCGTTGATTTTCGCTGTTTCGAATATGTGAGTGAGTTCCTTATTCTTCCCGTCATCGCTTAGAGGTAGAGTCTGCATCCGGTGAACCATGTGGTGAAAAGCTGCCATCTTATGTTGGAAGGAGTGATTCGACGAATAGGGGATGACACGCATGGTATTGGTAGGTTTCCTGTAAATCTCGAATTCGAACGACGAACTGTCTTCCCTCTTAACTAATAGATCCAAAAATGGAAGTTTTCCCTCCTTTTCTTCCTCGTGAGTGAACCTGATATCCTTATGTACATTGTTGATGACCTCTAGAACCTTAGATAAAGCTTCCCGTTTGATCACACTGAAAATATCATCGACGTACCTCCACCATTTCTCCGGAAGTAAACCTTGCTCCTTAAGCTTGGTTTCTAAATTTGCCATGAAAAGCTCGCATAAAAATGGGGATAGGGGATTTCCCATGGGGGCACCTTTGGTCTGCTTGTAGAACTGTCCACGGAATTGGAAGTAATTCTCATCCATGCATGGATGAGAATTACTTCCAATTCCGTGGACAGTTCTACAAGCAGACCAAAGGTGCCCCCATGGGAAATCCCCTATCCCCATTTTTATGCGAGCTTTTCATGGCAAATTTAGAAACCAAGCTTAAGGAGCAAGGTTTACTTCCGGAGAAATGGTGGAGGTACGTCGATGATATTTTCAGTGTGATCAAACGGGAAGCTTTATCTAAGGTTCTAGAGGTCATCAACAATGTACATAAGGATATCAGGTTCACTCACGAGGAAGAAAAGGAGGGAAAACTTCCATTTTTGGATCTATTAGTTAAGAGGGAAGACAGTTCGTCGTTCGAATTCGAGATTTACAGGAAACCTACCAATACCATGCGTGTCATCCCCTATTCGTCGAATCACTCCTTCCAACATAAGATGGCAGCTTTTCACCACATGGTTCACCGGATGCAGACTCTACCTCTAAGCGATGACGGGAAGAATAAGGAACTCACTCACATATTCGAAACAGCGAAAATCAACGGATATAAGGAGAGGACAATTCAGGCCATCATTGACAAAAAGGAGAGGTTGCGATATCGAGGATCCCTAACAACTCTTACCCCTATTTCAGAATCTTTGAAGCGAGTATCAGTCCCCTTCGATCAACACATCACTAATAATTTACGTTCTAGGTTCAGAAATTTCGGGATCGATTTAGTATTTTCTAGCAGAAGCAATCAGTTGAAGACTTCATTAGGCACTACAAAGGATCCGGTCAACACCCTAAACAAGGCTGGCGTTTACAAAATCAGTTGCTCCCATTGTGATAAGGTCTACGTTGGTCAAACAAAACGGTCTTTGGAGGTTAGATTCAGGGAACATATGGCGGAGGTGGGAAATGCGCAGAGGACAGTGAATAGAGGTTTGGAATACGACTTCAGGTCGAAAGTTGCTGAACATGTCTTTGAGGAGGGCCACCCTGTAACTACAGAGGATATTCAAATTTTGCGAAATGTAACTTCACCTTGGAAATTGGACGTTGCTGAGAGTCTAGAGATATACAAACAGGTACCTAACACGCTGTTGAATAAGGATCAAGGCAATGGAAGTTCGTGGCTTTTCAAATTATTACCCCCTAAGCACTCTCGTATGGCGTGCGTCTCATAATGTACCTGTGATACATGAACTTTGTTTACCTATCCTGTGCTGGTGGGAAATGTACCTATTCGGTGGTGGAGGAAAATTTTACCTATTCTATGGTGGAGGTTAATATAGATATAAGTTTTTGCATGCTCGAAAAAAAAAAAAAAAAATAAAAAAAATAAAAAAAAAAAAAAAAATAAAATAAAAAAAACTACCTAGATTAAGCTACCTATTTTTTTACCTATGATGTATGAGACGTGTAGAATGCGATGGATCTCTTCAGTCGAGTCAAGTACAAGACACTGAAGACGACCTTACAGTTGAGGTCGAAATACGTATCTGTCAAAGGATGCAAATTCTTAGTGGAATTCAAAGGAACCGTACTTAACCCGATTTTCTTTTATTTACAGATATTCCCCTAACAAGCCCAGGTTAATCATCATCATCATGGCTACCAAGCGGACGGAGCAGAGTTATTTCATCGATTTGAAGAGATCCATCATCAGCATTCAGAAGGACGTGGCATTTCTGAAGAAATGTCAAAAGGAGAAACTAACACCCGTTAGTCATAGGATTAAGGTCAAGAAGCACATCCCACCCAGCGTCACCAGGAAGGCCGAAGCAGAGTACATCGCAGACACCATCAAACGCCACTACGCCAAGTTGGACAAGCTGACACTTAAGTGCTATTCCCTGCACTTAAAGTTGGCCAACGAATATCCGGAAGGTTTCCCATTGTTCCTCACCAAGGTAAAGCGAGCAGAGGAATGCGAAGCAGACAGGAAGAGACGACTACACAAAAAGAAGCTGACGAATCTACGAAACGAGACCAGAGCGGCAAAGGACACCCACACTCCAATTCCGATGGTTCAACCCATTGAAGGATTCGTAGTAAACCGTTCGACGCAACAGTTCACAGAGGAACAATTGACACACCTCAATAAGGGGTTAGGATATGCGGTTACTTCGAAGCCAGACGTGGAACAGATCATCGTGGACATGGAAACAGCGATCACACAGAACGTTAACATCAAAGACCAAAATACAGCCAGGAACATCGTAGCAGACGCCATCAAAACAGGACAGCGCAGTAAGGTAAATTCAGACGAGACAAGGATTGTAACGGAACTTAAAAAGAAACCAGTATACTACATGAAGGCAGACAAAGGTAACGCGGTTGTTATTATGGACAAGAAGGACTACGACGAACAGATGGAGAAGAAGATAAACGAAGGACCATACAGACATCTACGAGTAGATCCACTACCCGGACTAATAAGGCTGACAGACAAGACCCTGAAAGACTGTAAACCCATCATCGGAGAGGCTCGTTTGAAGGAAGCAAATCCCATTCTTCCGCGGATCAAAGGTCTTCCTAAAATTCACAAACCCGGTCAAGAGATGCGAGAGATTATTTCAGCTGAAGGATCCCCTACCCACAAATTGGCTAAATGGTTAGTTCAAGAGTTCCAAAGTATGCCAAAACCCTTCCCCACCAGTTCGGTCAAAAACACTCAGGAATTCACCCAAAAGTTGTTGGAATCAGGAACCATCAAGGAGGACAAGATTATGGTTTCTTTCGACGTCGCAGCACTATTCCCAAGTGTCCCTGTAAAGGAGGCTCTTAATCTTCTCGAGGATTGGTTACTACCCCAAAAGTCTGACGCAGCTTGGAAAGGAAAAGTTAGGACTTATTTACGTTTGGCCAGACTGTGCATGGATGAGAATTACTTCCAATTCCGTGGACAGTTCTACAAGCAGACCAAAGGTGCCCCCATGGGAAATCCCCTATCCCCATTTTTATGCGAGCTTTTCATGGCAAATTTAGAAACCAAGCTTAAGGAGCAAGGTTTACTTCCGGAGAAATGGTGGAGGTACGTCGATGATATTTTCAGTGTGATCAAACGGGAAGCTTTATCTAAGGTTCTAGAGGTCATCAACAATGTACATAAGGATATCAGGTTCACTCACGAGGAAGAAAAGGAGGGAAAACTTCCATTTTTGGATCTATTAGTTAAGAGGGAAGACAGTTCGTCGTTCGAATTCGAGATTTACAGGAAACCTACCAATACCATGCGTGTCATCCCCTATTCGTCGAATCACTCCTTCCAACATAAGATGGCAGCTTTTCACCACATGGTTCACCGGATGCAGACTCTACCTCTAAGCGATGACGGAAAGAATAAGGAACTCACTCACATATTCGAAACAGCGAAAATCAACGGATATAAGGAGAGGACAATTCAGGCCATCATTGACAAAAAGGAGAGGTTGCGATATCGAGGATCCCTAACAACTCTTACCCCTATTTCAGAATCTTTGAAGCGAGTATCAGTCCCCTTCGATCAACACATCACTAATAATTTACGTTCTAGGTTCAGAAATTTCGGGATCGATTTAGTATTTTCTAGCAGAAGCAATCAGTTGAAGACTTCATTAGGCACTACAAAGGATCCGGTCAACACCCTAAACAAGGCTGGCGTTTACAAAATCAGTTGCTCCCATTGTGATAAGGTCTACGTTGGTCAAACAAAACGGTCTTTGGAGGTTAGATTCAGGGAACATATGGCGGAGGTGGGAAAGGCGCAGAGGACAGTGAATAGAGGTTTGGAATACGACTTCAGGTCGAAAGTTGCTGAACATGTCTTTGAGGAGGGCCACCCTGTAACTACAGAGGATATTCAAATTTTGCGAAATGTAACTTCACCTTGGAAATTGGACGTTGCTGAGAGTCTAGAGATATACAAACAGGTACCTAACACGCTGTTGAATAAGGATCAAGGCAATGGAAGTTCGTGGCTTTTCAAATTATTACCCCCTAAGCACTCTCGTATGGCGTGCGTCTCATAATGTACCTGTGATACATGAACTTTGTTTACCTATCCTGTGCTGGTGGGAAATGTACCTATTCGGTGGTGGAGGAAAATTTTACCTATTCTATGGTGGAGGTTAATATAGATATAAGTTTTTGCATGCTCGAAAAAAAAAAAAAAATAAAAAAAAAAAAAAAAAAAAAAAAAAAAAATAAAAAAAAAACTACCTAGATTAAGCTACCTATTTTTTTACCTATGATGTATGAGACGTGTAGAATGCGATGGACCTCTTCAGTCGAGTCAAGTACAAGACACTGAAGACGACCTTACAGTTGAGGTCGAAATACGTATCTGTCAAAGGATGCAAATTCTTAGTGGAATTCAAAGGAACCGTACTTAACCCGATTTTCTTTTATTTTCATCAGATTCTTTTAAATGTATGATAGGAAGAAGAATTGCCCACTTGTTGGTAGGATGGCTTCATGAGAACCAATCCAATATTTAACCTACGGATGACCCTAAACAAATTTAGCTAGTATAATTTGCAGACTTATCATCTGTTCAATGATTTTAAAGCAGCGCACGATTCAGTCAAAAAGGGCCAAATCCACAAAATTTGCAAGTGCTGGGCTGCCGTGAATCGCAAGTCAGTCCCATCTGTAAAAAGTAGGCATTGAGAAAATGGACTCTGGAGTTTTCAAATTCAATTTCTATGTGAAACTTTAAAAGATCGCCATGAATTGAAAACTTCAGAAAAATCATCATGAAACTTTCACAAACTGTTTCTAACGTGAAAACGTGAAAACTGAGAAAAATATAAAACTGGCCAATACAATGTTGAGTTT
Source organism: Aedes albopictus (assembly GCF_035046485.1). Classification (NCBI taxonomy): domain Eukaryota; kingdom Metazoa; phylum Arthropoda; class Insecta; order Diptera; family Culicidae; genus Aedes; species Aedes albopictus. Next base: position 279,327,003 of record NC_085138.1, read on the forward strand.
CGTACTGCAGAGTACACAAGTTCAAAATGGGACTGACTTGCAATTGCTTTTCATTATGGAACAATCTGATTTGGTGTTGTTTTTCGATTTTACTGAACAAACTATATATTTGTATCCACATAACTGAAAGATCATCCTAAAAAAGATCGACTTCCATGAACTCAACTTTGCCCAAAATGTAAATGGGACGGACTTGCGGTTCACGGCAGTGGGGCTGAGATCGAACCCATGACCATCCACTTATGAAGTGAACATGTGACCACTACGCCACGGGTCCGCGTTTTTTTGCCTTTCTCGTACACCAAGGTGTACCGAAAGGCTATATGTTCACTCAAAAAACGAAAATTTGATAGAGTCCCCGGAGGGGTCAAGTGTTATATACCAATCGACTCAGCTCGACGAGTTGAGATGATGTCTGTGTGTATGTATGTGTGTGTGTGTGTGTGTGTGTATGTATGTGTGTGTGTGTGTATGTGTACAAAAAGGTCACCTCATTTTTAGATAGTAAATATGAACCGATTTCAACGACCGATGGTTCATTCGACGCGGTATATTGCCCCATTGTTTCCTATTGAAAATGGTTCAGATCGGTCCAGCCGTTCCGGAGTTATGGCCATTTAGGTGTTCCGGACCGGTACCCCAGGAAGGGGCCAGATATGAAAATGCAACAAACCTATGCATGCGACCCATCAAACCACCGCATTTTCGATTATCTGATGAACGGGAAGTAGGAAAATGGTCTCAGACTATATCTGAACCGGTAGTGTTTCGGAACCGGTTCCGGGTGTCCCGCCGGAAGTGGCCAAATATAAAAGTGAACATAACCCATGCATGCGACACGGCAAATAGCGGCATTTTCGATAACCAATTGAATAGTGAGCAGGAAAGTAGTTTCAGACTATATTTGAACCGATAGTGTTCCAGAACCGGTTCCAGGTGTCCCACCGGAAGTGGCCAACTAAAGAAGTGAACCAAACCCATGCATGCGACACATCAAACAGCGGCTTTTCTATAACCTGATGAACGGTAAGCAGGAGAATGGTTTCAGACCATATCTGAACCGGTTGTGTTCCAGAACCGGTTCCAGGTGTCCCGCCGGAAGTGGCCAATTAAAAAAGTGAACCAAACCCATGCATGCGACACATCAAACAGCGGCTGTATCGATAACCAGATGAACGGTAAGCAGTAAGATATCGGTTGAAGATAATCACCGTGGACCTTTACTATTATTTGGTTTGATTGGCTTTTATCGGTGAATTGAAATGAAACTCGCATGTATTTCTTGTGCGTAACGCGTTTCGGCTTACTACGCTTCAGCCATCATCAGACGCCTAAAACAAACATTTATTGAACATTTTCACAATTTTCGTACAAAAAAGACAATTACAATTTACACTTACAACATGCTGATCCAGACCGAACAGCTTGGCTGGTCAAAATTAAACTAAATTAACTCCCCTTTTTTCCCGTATCCTTATCAACGTCCAACATCGCCCGTTTCGTCATTAGCTTCGTCATCGTTTGTGTTCGGTCGTCTTCCCATTCGTGTATTGGATCGTGTAGGTAGTCGGGCCAATAGTCCATTGTATGTGGAATTAAAGTTGCCACACTCACGTTGTAGATTGACCGTTTGTTTTTCTCCCATCTTTTTAATGTGGAATACCTCTGCGATAATCCTGGTCTCCGGGTCCTCAATGCGTTCTATCACTGCTGTTTTCTCGAAGTTAAACGAATGCCCTTCTTCCATATTGTGCACAGCTAAGCCAGATTTCGGATTCCGTTTTTTGCAATCGTTTTTGTGCTCGGCCATCCTCACCTCCAGCATTCGTTTCGTCTGGCCTACGTATACCTTCCCGTCGTTCGCGCCGCATGGTATGGAATACACCACATTTCTCTGCTTCCCTGGTGGTATTGGGTCCTTCATCTTGCTAAAGATTTTGTGTTTTATTTTATTTTGGGGTCTGGACGCTAATACCACGTCATTGCGCCGCAGTATTTTCCTCAATTTTTCACTCAAGCATGGTACATAGGGAGCAGACACATACTTTGCGTGTTGATCTGGTCCGGTTTCCGTGTCAAGTGAGTTGTAATGCTTGTGGACGCGTTGTTTTCTCACCCTGTGCACGAACCACGTTGGGTAGTTGTTCTTCACCAGGATCCGCGTGGCTTGGTTCAGAGCTTCTTCTCGTTTCTCGCCGCACGACAATTTTATTGCGCGATCTATTAGCGCGATCGCGGTGTTTTGTTTGTGCTGGAACGGACTTTTGGATGTGAAATCCAAATATCTTCCGTTGGCTTGTTTGGGAAGCCAGGATGTTGTTATTTTATTATTTTCTCGTTCCAACATCATGTCGAGAAATTTGATTTTCGCATCAACTTCTTCTTGCACCGTGAATTGCAAACGTTCGTGAAACTCGTTGAATACTTCCACGATCGTTTGAATTTGGTCTTTTCTGGCTACGCACAAGCAGTCGTCCACATAACGCTTGTATACTCTCATGCGTATTTGCTTCTCCTCCAGTTTCACCATGCACTCCTGTTCCAACTTTTCCATGACGATATTTGCAATCACCGGGGATAGTGGTGATCCCATTGGAACGCCAAACGTTTGCGCGTAAACGTTGGCTTGGTAGACGAAAAAAGTTGATTCTAGGACCACCTTTACTGCATCGACGAAGCTATCTTTATCGATGTTCGTGTGCTGTTCTATTTCGGGCCACCTTTCCTCCAGACACCTCAGCGCGTAGTCCACTGGTACGTTCGTGTAGAGCGAGACCACATCCAGCGAAAACAATACCTCTTCTTCACTTGTCTGGACTCCTGTGATTTCTTCCGCAAAATCGAAGCTGTTGCGTACGTGGAAAACTGTTTTTCCAACCACTTTTCCGATTACGTCCGCCAGGAATCGAGCCATGTTGTATGTTGCCGATCCTATAGTTGACACCACCGGCCGGAGCGGACGGTTCTCTTTGTGAATCTTTGGTAATCCGTAGATTCTTGGTGGATTGCAGCTCGAATCTTTTAATCTCCGTTGTGTGCGGAAATCAATGTAGCCCTTTCTGTGCCATTCATCGATAAAACTGTTCATTTTCTTGAGAACTCTGTTCGTCGGATTCGTAGTCATCCTTTTGTACGTGGTTCCGTCGTTGAGAAGATCCTGCATCTTGGTTTGGTACTCGTTTAGATCCATGATGACCGTTTTGCTCCCCTTATCCGCTTTTGTTACCACCAGGTTTGGGTTTTCTTTCAAAAACTTCCTACTTTTGGAAACTTCCTTCTGGATCCACTCCTCTGGTGGGTGGCGAGGTTGCCGATGATAGTGGATATGGTTTATCATCGCGTTGGACACTTCCGACCTGATTTCATCCGCATTTTCTTTTCTCTGAATGCTTTTCTCGATGCTCGCAACCAACTCCACGTATGGAACATCCCCTTTGTCTTCTATGTTGAAATTTGGGCCCAGCATGAGTGTTCGTTCCACATAGTCCGGGATTTCCACAGTCGTAGTGTTCACTATCCATTCAGCTTCGTTGTTCATTTGCATTACCTGCCTTGTTTTCATACTGGATACTTTCCGTCTCTCTCTCGCTCTAACCTTCTCGAAGATCGTAGCAGTTTTCTCTTTCACCATCTTGCGTATCCTTTCTGCGTCGGGTTGATCGAAGTCTTCGTCTATCTTACGGTTCATGTTCTGCTTCGTTTGTCTCAAGCTAGCCATTGTACGTTTCGTATCGGAGATCAATAGGCTCAGAAGACGGATACGGTGCTTGAACATGATCTTCTCAAGTTCTCGCTTCGACGCTTCGTTGTCTATTTTTATGTCGTTTCTGATCTTGAGACAAGGTGGAACCATTTTACACCTTCTGCAGTTCAGGAGAAACTTGATTCGGTTGTTCGACTTCGCTAGGCGGCTCGACACTTTCAGAAAGCGCCAGACTACGCGCTGAGGTGTCTGGAGGAAAGGTGGCCCGAAATAGAACAGCACACGAACATCGATAAAGATAGCTTCGTCGATGCAGTAAAGGTGGTCCTAGAATCAACTTTTTTCGTCTACCAAGCCAACGTTTACGCGCAAACGTTTGGCGTTCCAATGGGATCACCACTATCCCCGGTGATTGCAAATATCGTCATGGAAAAGTTGGAACAGGAGTGCATGGTGAAACTGGAGGAGAAGCAAATACGCATGAGAGTATACAAGCGTTATGTGGACGACTGCTTGTGCGTAGCCAGAAAAGACCAAATTCAAACGATCGTGGAAGTATTCAACGAGTTTCACGAACGTTTGCAATTCACGGTGGAAGAAGAAGTTGATGCGAAAATCAAATTTCTCGACATGATGTTGGAACGAGAAAATAATAAAATAACAACATCCTGGCTTCCCAAACAAGCCAACGGAAGATATTTGGATTTCACATCCAAAAGTCCGTTCCAGCACAAACAAAACACCGCGATCGCGCTAATAGATCGCGCAATAAAATTGTCGTGCGGCGAGAAACGAGAAGAAGCTCTGAACCAAGCCACGCGGATCCTGGTGAAGAACAACTACCCAACGTGGTTCGTGCACAGGGTGAGAAAACAACGCGTCCACAAGCATTACAACTCACTTGACACGGAAACCGGACCAGATCAACACGCAAAGTATGTGTCTGCTCCCTATGTACCATGCTTGAGTGAAAAATTGAGGAAAATACTGCGGCGCAATGACGTGGTATTAGCGTCCAGACCCCAAAATAAAATAAAACACAAAATCTTTAGCAAGATGAAGGACCCAATACCACCAGGGAAGCAGAGAAATGTGGTGTATTCCATACCATGCGGCGCGAACGACGGGAAGGTATACGTAGGCCAGACGAAACGAATGCTGGAGGTGAGGATGGCCGAGCACAAAAACGATTGCAAAAAACGGAATCCGAAATCTGGCTTAGCTGTGCACAATATGGAAGAAGGGCATTCGTTTAACTTCGAGAAAACAGCAGTGATAGAACGCATTGAGGACCCGGAGACCAGGATTATCGCAGAGGTATTCCACATTAAAAAAAAGATGGGAGAAAAACAAACGGTCAATCTACAACGTGAGTGTGGCAACTTTAATTCCACATACAATGGACTATTGGCCCGACTACCTACACGATCCAATACACGAATGGGAAGACGACCGAACACAAACGATGACGAAGCTAATGACGAAACGGGCGATGTTGGACGTTGATAAGGATACGGGAAAAAAGGGGAGTTAATTTAGTTTAATTTTGACCAGCCAAGCTGTTCGGTCTGGATCAGCATGTTGTAAGTGTAAATTGTAATTGTCTTTTTTGTACGAAAATTGTGAAAATGTTCAATAAATGTTTGTTTTAGGCGTCTGATGATGGCTGAAGCGTAGTAAGCCGAAACGCGTTACGCACAAGAAATACATGCGAGTTTCATTTCAATTCACCGATAAAAGCCAATCAAACCAAATAATAGTAAGCAGTAAGATAGTTTCGGTCCATATCTGAAGTGGCTGTGTTCCGGAACCGGTACCAGGTGTCCCGCCGGAAGTGGCCAACTATAAAAGTGTACCAAACCCATGCATGCGACGCATCAAAGTGCGACTTTTTTGATAACCAGATGAACGGTAAGCAGGAAAAAAGTTTCAGACTATATCTGAACCGGTTGTGTGCGGGAACCGGTTTCAGGTGTCCCGCTGGAAGTGGCCAATTAAAAAAGTGAACCAAACCCAGACATGCGACACACCAAAAGCGGCTTTATCGATAATCAGATTAACGGTAAGCAGGAAAATAGTTTCAGACCATATCTGAATCGCTAATATAGTAAACTAACGAAGTTGAAGGGGTGAATCCTGCTGAATGCGTCTGATGATGATCGAGGAATAGTAGGTCGAAACGCTTAACGCTAAACAAGCAGTTTATCACCAATAATTACCAATCAATCCTCTAAATAACATATCTGAACCGGTTGTGTTCCGGAACCGTTTCCAGATGTCTTGCCGGAAATGGCCAGTTAAAAAAAGTGAACCAAACCCATGCATGCAAAATATCAAATCACCAAAAATGTTCGATAACCAGATAAACGGGTAGCAGGAAAACAGTCTTTGACCCAAGCTCTGACCACACCTAAGATTACCGGCAGTGTTGCAGAATCAGGATTAGATGCATCGCTGAAATTACAACAAAACAAAATCGATGCAAGCGATACATATGCGTGAAAGAACAAAATCTTGATAAAAATTTAAGCGATCTTGTCAAATCCCACCATTTTCCTGAGGCGTATTTATACAGTAGCATGACTCAACGTTGTATGGGAAAATTTTAATTTTATAGCAGTAATTTAACTGCGCACAATTTTGATGCAACTGTTTGAGCCATCGCGCTCTGTAACACGGTTGAAATTTGAATGGGTTTTATTATGGGAAATTTTACTTGCTTGCACTTTTTTGTCAAATTTTACATGAATCTTATACTGCCGTTCCACGCCCAATTGTCCCATGTTATATGGGAATCCTGTCCCATGTTATATGGGAATCCCATATAACATGGGATAATCATGCGTAGAACGGCAGTATAACCAATGATAATAAAATAAAGGCTAAACTGTGCAGAAAAAAAACTTGCTGAAATGTCTTGATAATGCTTGGCATCCAGTGCTAGTGAAGGTGGTCAAGCAGTCAACTGAGAGGTTTAATATTTTTTGCAACTTCTCATCGTAATAGGCCATTTAACCTCACGCAAATCTGCCAGGAAAAGGCCTACTTCCCACACCAAATTAACAGTGCTGTAATGGTTCATTACAGCACTGATTTGCGTTGCGTAATGAACCATTACAGCACTATTTTCAGTTTTGATCAACTTATTGATGCTTTCTGGACGTAGCTTTGAAAAATTGTGACAACTGCACTGTATAACCTGCTATGATCAGTGTTGGCAACCCGGACGCGCGCGTTCATTATCATCGGTTCAGTACCACCCGTACCAACACAGTTAAGCGAAGATCTGTTGCGAGTTGAGGTGAGATCTGTCATCGCCAATTATGTCAGTTCATTAAAAATTTGCATAGTCACGATTGGCAGAAGAGTTGTTATTGATCTCGGTCTAAAAATTATTATAATTCCATTTATTTTCTAATTAGACTAAATTATTGGATTGTAAGTATCTAAACGAATTAAAATTATGTAAATGAACTTAATAATAACTGACAAACATGAAATTATAGCACACAATTTGGAATTACGAAACTACTGTTACAACACGACGGACAAATTAAAGTTAAGGACAAATCAATGTAAGTTAAAAATTGCTAAACCTATGAACACAAATGAAACAGTTATTAAAATTTCAGCTTAAAGCTTACTCCCTAACGAACCAAACGAGTTTGCTCTATAGAGGTCCGAAACTGGTCCGCTCCTGTGACAACAATCTTTAAGATTGATTTATTACTTGCAAGCTCGGGAAGATGACGGGAGTTCAACCGAGCTCGATTGAAATATCTACCGATGCGCAATGCATTTTATGCAAGCAACCGAATAGTGCAGAGGCCAAAATGGTCCAGTGCGATGGGTGTAGCCGGTGGTATCACTTTTCGTGTGCTGGTGTCGGCGATAGTATCGAAGCAGATGATCGAAGCTATCGATGCGCTTTATGCCGACCACGGGGTTCCCGTACGTCGTCGTCGATACGGTCAACACCGTCGACTAGTGCAAGTGCGAGAGAAGCCAAGTTGCAATTGGAGATGCAGCAGTTAGCAGAGGAGAAGGAACTTCAGGCGAAGTTAATGGCAGAGAAGGCCAAGTTGGAGAAGGAGTTCTTGGAGCGGAAGTACAAGTTGCTCCATGCGCAGTTGGATGAGGATGCAAGGGCAAGTTCGAGAGCAAGTGTACAAAGCGGTGTCAGTTTACCCGGTAGCGACGACATTGTTCGAGACTGGATTCATAACCACCAAGCGATCCTGAGTGCCAAATCTGGGAAAGTTAATCCCACTGGACTCACATCGCAGGCGGGTGGCCACGTTGTAGCAACAGAATCCATACCGGTCTCAAGTACCGCGCAGGACAGCTTGAATTTAGCCTCAATCTCTGCGGCAGTTGACAACGAAGGGAGATCCAGGCAGGTCGTCATTCAACCTGTTATGAAAATTATCGACGACGTCATCTCTCCTATTTCGACCGTATGCCAAGGAGGGTTCACCAGCGTAGCCAATCCCGCTTTGCCACGAACACCCCTGCAGCAATCAACACCCAGGACATGCTCCGTTTCGCAGACGCACATTCCAGCAACACAGCCGACAGTATTGCGGCAAACTGATATCAACCCGAGTCAGCGTGTGGGGCCTGCAGCAACAACATCAGGAGGATACCAACAACCTGTCGACAGACCGGCAGCGATGCACCCTCCAGCAGGTCAGTACGTTCCGTATGCACCCCCAATTTCGACTATGGTGAGTACTATCAGTTCAGAAGTCTTCGCCAGAGGAAGCGCAGAACCTAACGCGCAATACTATACCCGACCACCAAACACATTACCGTCAATGCTAGGGCAGTTAGGGCAATCTCAAACACGTAGGAACGAGCCAGTGGTGTACTCTGGTTTCGACAGTAATTTCTTAAGCAGAAATCAGCCTCCGTGTCTTTCGAACCCCCTAGTGTCACAAAACGTTCCCTACTCTGCTTCTCATTCACAATCTGTACCAATATCACAACCATGGGACAATCCTTATCCGCCACTTCGTCCTTCTGTAGTAAGTGTCTCCAGCTACCAAGGACCAATACCAGCTGTGCCGAATCCACAGTTGCAGTACGAGATGTCTCAACTATCGTTCGGCCCTAACCCGCAGCAATTGGCAGCACGTCATGTAGTTCCGAAAGACTTACCGTGTTTCACCGGTGACCCAATCGAGTGGCCGATATTCTGGAGTAGCTACAAAACGTCAACAGAGATGTGCGGATACAACGATTCTGAAAATCTGATGCGATTACAACGGAGCTTGAAGGGGGATGCGAGGAAAGCAGTGAGCAGTTTTCTCCTGCATCCGTCGAACGTTCCTGAGATAATCAACTCGCTGCAAGTGCTGTATGGGCGTCCTGAGGCCATCGTCAATTCCCTGTTGGCTGAGGTGCGGGCAACGCCAGCTCCGCGGCCGGAGAAACTTGAAACGATCATCAACTTCGGTTTGGCGGTCCGCAATTTTTGTACACATCTAGTGTCTACCGGACAGCATATGCATTTGACAAACCCGATATTGATTGAGGAGCTAGTGGAAAAACTTCCAGCCAACATCAAGCTGGATTGGGCAATGCATAAGCAACGGGTACCTTATGCAGATTTGAGAGCCTTCGCCGACTACATGAATGTCATCGTAACGGCAGCGAGTAGTGTCACGCCCGTTCTCACGAAATCCGAAAAACCGAAAGGAAAGGTCGAGATACATACGGTGAACACACGCAAGGACAAGGTAATCAACAAGAGCACAGTAGAGCCTTCCAACCAAGCCGGAACTGAGCGTCCTTGTGTGGTGTGTCAAAATACGGGACATAAACCGAAAGACTGCAGCACCTTCAAGTCGAAGACGTTGGAGGACAAGTGGAAAGCGGCACAAGAAGTAAATCTGTGTAGACGATGCTTGTATCCGCATGGTAAATGGCCGTGCAAGGCATCGAACTGCGGAGTAAATGGCTGTCAACAACGGCATCATCGGTTGCTCCACCCAGGCGATCCTAGAGAACCAAGAGCTGAGGCCTCAACTCAAAGTTCCAGCGTCATCTCTGTTCATCAGCAGCAACACACAGTTCTTTTTCGTATCATCCCAGTAATCCTCTACGCTAATGGTAGGTCAGTTTCAACCTTCGCTTTCTTGGACGGTGGGTCTGATTCAACCCTGGTGGAACGATCTTTGGCTGAAGCGTTAGGCGTAGAAGGTCCAATCTCTCCACTGTGTATGCAGTGGACCAACGGGGTGAAGCGTGTGGAGGACGAATCGCAGCAAATCCAACTAAATATCTCGGGACAGTCCGCGGACAAGCAGTTCACCCTACGAAGAGTGCAAACCGTCGACGGATTAGAACTTCCGAGGCAGTCCGTGAACTTCGCGGAGATGAGAAGTAAATTTCCGTACATGAGGGGCCTACCGGTCCAAAGCTACAACGATGCCGTTCCAGGCATACTCATCGGGTTGGACAACACTAGGTTGAAAACTACATTGAAGCTGCGGGAAGGACGTGAAGACGAACCAGTAGTTGCCAAAACAAGACTGGGCTGGGTAATATACGGTCGATCTGGGAAAGATGTCGAGATCCCATTGCAGCGTGTTCACCATATCTGTTCTAAATCACGCGACGAAGACCTTCACGAATTAGTAAAAAGCTTCTTTTCTATGGAAAGCGTCGGCATTGCGGTGAACGAGGTGAAGGAATCAGCAGAGGATAAGCGAGCTCAACAGATTCTTCAAGCAACCACGAAGCGGACGGAAACTGGTCGATTTGAAACGGGGCTTCTATGGAAATTCGACCACATTGAGTTTCCTAACAGCCGCCCCATGGCCGAACGGAGATTGCAATGTCTGGAACGTCGCCTTCTCAAATCTCCTTCATTGTACGCCAACGTAAGGCAGCAGATAGCGGAATACATTACCAAAGGCTACGCGCACAAAGCAGTTCAACGAGAGATGGATGAGATGGATCCGAAGCGAACGTGGTTTCTGCCATTGGGCGTTGTAGTGAATCCTAAAAAACCCGAAAAAGTCAGGGTTGTTTGGGACGCCGCTGCTTCGGTAGAAGGCGTATCATTGAACTCCGTTTTGCTTAAAGGCCCGGATCTGCTCACACCTTTGCAAGCAGTCTTGTGCAGATATCGACAAAGGGAAATTGCCATAAGTGGCGATATTATGGAAATGTTCCACCAAGTGCTTATCAGGCGAGAAGATCGTGCAGCTCAGTGGTTCATGTGGCGGGACAGCCCATCCGATCCAATTGAGGTCTACATTATGGACGTTGCTACGTTTGGATCAACGTGTTCCCCGAGCTCAACGCAGTATGTGAAGAACCAAAATGCGGAGGAATATGCGGCGGAGTTCCCGGAAGCTTCTGAGGCGATAAAGGAAAATCATTATGTGGACGACTTCCTCGACAGTGTCGACACGATTGCAGAAGCAGTGGAGCTAGCGCTTGGCGTCAAAAAAGTTCACGAAAAGGCTGGATTTCTTATTCGACATTGGATGTCGAATTCTACGGAAGTGCTGGAGCGGATTGGAGAGCAGAATACGCAGTTAATCAAAAGCTTCACAATGGATAAGGGCAGCAACCTGGAACGGGTGTTGGGAATGGTTTGGCGACCACAAGAGGATATGTTTGTTCTCTCCCTAACTTCTCGAGAAGACCTGCGACGTCTATTAGATGGATCTACTGTACCAACTAAACGCCAACTCCTCAGCTTGGTAATGAGCGTGTTCGACCCGTTGGGGATGGTGGCTCCGTTTGTGGTGCACGGCAAGTCAATAGTGCAAGACGTGTGGAGATCCGGAATCAACTGGGATGAGCGACTTCCTGCGGATATCGTACCTCGATGGGAGCAGTATGTCAAGTTACTTCGAAAACTGGACACGGTGAGGATACCCAGGTGCTACTTTCCAGGCTATCACCCAGAAGCATATAACTCAAATGAGTTGCATATATTTGTGGATGCCAGTAGCGCCGCATATGCCGCCGCAGCCTACTTCAGGATTGTGGACAAAGGAGAAATACGCTGCTGTCTGGTGTCTGCAAGAACCAAGGTAGCGCCGATCAAACTGCTGTCGGTGCCCCGGTTGGAGCTACAAGCTGCTGTTATCGGCACGCGGCTCATGAAGTCGGTTCTCTCCAATCATACAGTTCCAGTCAATCGAACCGTATTATGGAGTGATTCTTCAACAGTCCTAAACTGGTTACGGTCGGACCCCCGAAACTACAAACAGTTTGTGGCGTTCCGGGTAACAGAAATCCTGGACGAAACGGAAATAAGCAATTGGAGGAAGGTGCCTACCAGGCTGAATGTTGCCGATGAAGCCACCAAGTGGGGACACGGCCCATGTTTCGACGAACATAGCAGGTGGTTCAAAGGTCCTGAGTTTTTGTATAAACCAGAATGTGATTGGCCAGCTGACGCAATAGAACCAACAACAACGGAAGAATTAAGAGCAGTTCATGTACTTCAGCAGATACCAGCACTTCCAGTGATCGAATTTGAACGTTTTTCGAAGTGGGAAAGATTAATCCGCACAGTGGCGTTTGTATTGCGGTTTGGTGACAAGCAGATGTATCGGGACAAATCAGGACCTCTCAGCAGTGAGGAGTTAAAGCGGGCGGAGACAGTCATATTCAGACTCATCCAAGGAACTGAGTATCTGGAGGAATTGAACATACTTCGCAAAAATGATGCCGCACAACCAGAACAGCATAAGCAAGTCCAGAAAAGCAGCCGTATCTTTAAGCTATCTCCATTCTTGGACCCCACCGGGGTAATTCGAATGCGTTCCCGCATTGCTGCAGCAGAATGCATTCCGAGTGAAGGTAAATTTCCCGTGATTCTGCCAAAGGATCATCATGCCACAAAGCTAATCATTAATTGGTATCATCGGAAGTACCGCCATGCCAACAACGAAACGGTGGTTAACGAGATTCGGCAGAGGTATCACGTTTCTGAATTGCGGACAACTGTCAAGAAGGTGGCCAGCAACTGCAACTGGTGCAAAGTATACAAATCCAAGCCCCAGATCCCACCAATGGGTCCTCTGCCCTCTGCACGACTAACACCGTATACGAGAGCTTTCACCTTTACAGGACTGGATTACTTCGGGCCAATATCTGTTCGCCGCGGTCGTGGATGCGTCAAAAGATGGGTTGCGCTTTTTACCTGTCTAGGAACCCGAGCAGTCCACTTAGAAATAGTCCACAGCCTGTCTGCAGAATCCTGCAAGATGGCAATTCGCAGGTTCATCGCCCGTAGAGGTTCGCCTCAGGAAATATATTCAGACCAAGGGACCAACTTTCAGGGTGCCAGCGCGGAGTTAAAACAACAGATGGAGATTACAAACCGAGATTTATCGGAAACCTTCACGAACGCAGAGACGCAATGGAAGATGAATCCTCCGTATGCTCCGCATATGGGAGGCATATGGGAAAGGCTCGTCCGCTCAGTCAAGACTGGCTTGGCGCACATGGAGTTGCCGAGAAATCCGGAAGAGGAAACGTTGGTTACAGCCCTTGCAGAGGTGGAGTCCATGGTAAATTCCCGCCCTCTGACATATCTACCGATCGACAGTGAGGAGAGCGCCGCCTTAACGCCAAACCACTTTTTACTGTTGAACTCTAGCGGAGTCGTTCAGCCATCGGTACGACCAACGGAGGAAAGTGAAGTTCTGCGGTCCAACTGGAAGCATGTTCAGATTATGCTGGACCGTTTTTGGGTGCGGTGGATTCGAGAATATCTACCTGTTATCGCTCGGCAGCCTAAATGGTTTGGAGAAGCCAAATCAATCAAAGTCGGAGATCTAGTCATCGTGGTAAATGAAGGCGTCAGAAACAGCTGGATCAGAGGAAGGATCACCCGAGTATTTCCTGGCCGCGACGGAAGAGTACGAAGTGCGGATGTACAAACAACTGCCGGTATCCTGCGACGACCGGCTACTAAGCTCGCCATCCTGGAAGTTGCCACGGAAGAAAGTACCGCTTAGGGAACCTGATGCAGTACGGCCGGGGGCTTGTTGGCAACCCGGACGCGCGCGTTCATTATCATCGGTTCAGTACCACCCGTACCAACACAGTTAAGCGAAGATCTGTTGCGAGTTGAGGTGAGATCTGTCATCGCCAATTATGTCAGTTCATTAAAAATTTGCATAGTCACGATTGGCAGAAGAGTTGTTATTGATCTCGGTCTAAAAATTATTATAATTCCATTTATTTTCTAATTAGACTAAATTATTGGATTGTAAGTATCTAAACGAATTAAAATTATGTAAATGAACTTAATAATAACTGACAAACATGAAATTATAGCACACAATTTGGAATTACGAAACTACTGTTACAACACGACGGACAAATTAAAGTTAAGGACAAATCAATGTAAGTTAAAAATTGCTAAACCTATGAACACAAATGAAACAGTTATTAAAATTTCAGCTTAAAGCTTACTCCCTAACGAACCAAACGAGTTTGCTCTATAGAGGTCCGAAACTGGTCCGCTCCTGTGACAACAATCAGACTTCCTTTATCATGGCTATGAACATCAGTGTGCAGTCTGATGAAACTGTTTTATTAAAAACTATCCACCAGTGCACGGAGAAAAATCAATCCAGTTTGAAACAACTAACACGTTGGTTGAATTCCAAACCAATGAAATAGTAGTTTTAACATGCATTTTGTTTGTTCCAAATCATTGGTTTCGGTTTGAAACAACCACACTAATTAGTTGTTTCTACCACCCGAAGTTATGAACAGTATTTGTAGTTTCAAACCAACGATTTGTTGTTTTCAACTATAGCAAGGCGTTTGTATTTACTAAAATGTAGGTTGTTCTGCTTCACGTAAACAAACTGAAATTTTGGTTAGATGCAACCGGCTTGGCGGTTGAGTCAAACTAATATTTTAGTTGGCGAAAAATCTACTGCCATTTTAGTTCGAAACAAACCAATTTGTTGGGTTGTTTTATTATCCGTTTTCCCGCCTCACCGTCAGCAGCAACCAAGCTCTTGTCGTCCCAAAGTTGGTATTGTGTATACAAAGGCTGACGTAATTTCGTTGCATAGAAGCAAAAGCGAGGCAAAAGTAACCGAAAAAGTTATTATAATTCGTTTCAACTTCGTTTTCAGAAGGTAAGATTTCTATATTTTTCTTTGATTTAGTAAATAATTGTTGAATTGGGTATGTTGTTTCTTTGAATTTTAGATAGTAGCCAAGAAATCATTGAAGACACCTCACATATTCCACACAGATGATGCAGAAAAACCCATCTTGCGACTCGACAGTAACCTCATCAGAGAAGCTGTAGGAGGGAGTCGCAACCGCAGCTGAAGAAGCGATGGAAATTCACAGTGGAAAAACCAAGCTGGGCACATCATATCCCACTAGGCGTCACTAGAGCTTCGACCAGGACAGCCACCCAACATGGATTTCCCGAAAAATATTCCCAAGCGCATAAATTCGCAATAAGGAGCATTATCGATCGTGTCTACCTCTCACTCCAGTATGTACATTGTACATCGGTAACCCGATTCTGTTTTGGCTAATAAATGGCTAATAAATATTTAACGAAAAATGAATAAAATAAAAATAAAAAATGTCTTTCAATATAACTCAAAAAGAAAAAAAAAGATAAAATCGCGGTAATTTCAACTGATAGCGTTTGTTTTTTCAACCAACTTCATCGTTTATTTCAAACGGTAATTTGTTAGAATCAAACCATAAGCGTCGGTTAAAACAACTAATGAAAACCGTTGTTTTCGCAACTGTCAAAATGAAACAACCATCTTATCAATTATTTCAAACGGATGTTTGTAGAACTTAACCGTTAAATCAGGGGAACAAACAAACGGAAATTTCAGTAATTTCAACTAACACAGGCAGTTGAATCAAACTAATATGTCGTTTGTGCCAAATTCAAATCGAAAATCCGGTTAAAACAAACTGAAATTCGTTTGTGTTTACTAATGTTTTTCCTCCGTGTGGTAATTTATGAAGTTGCAAAAAACGTTGTACGCAACTCGGTGCAGAACTCGATTTTTACATGAATCTCGTCGTAATTATCCAACTCGGCTAGCCTCGTTGGATAAATGTACGACTCGTGCTGTAAAAATCTTCATTCTGCACCTTGTTGCGTAAACTACTATTTCAGCTCTGCTTATACGTTTAACATAATACATAACATAGGAATATGAGCCATCAATAAGTTTCCAAATTCGATTATGACTTTGATAAGGTTCTTGATTTTCTGAACAAGGCTGACACAAATTCCGATTTTCTCTTAAGTCAAGAGGGGTCCCCCTTGGAAATTTTGGATCGGAATTCAACATTTTGAGGAAGGGCACAAATGAATAAACCAATAAATTTTTAAATTTTAAGGTGAAGAGTCCTCCAGAAAATTTCTTACCAAACCCGATGAGTTAAGCGGGTTTGCCTCATTGTTTGAATATTTTTTTTTCATTAAATACATTTATTATTTGTCAACTCCATCCCCTCATTGACGAACGAGCACTGTGACAAAAGAAGAAAATGATATTTGTTCCGTTCTAGAGTATTTTCAGGCTTCAGGAACACTTCGGCTTTTGGTGACGGAAATATCTTAAAGTACATATTTGACGAGAAAGGCGCTATCACCACTAGGTGGATTAATCTGGGTTTTTCATGTTATCTTCCATTATTGTTCACCACATTCGATAGCACAAATGTTCCAATTAAATCTAATATCGTCTTTAAAGTTAATTTTCACTATTAACCTACTTCTACTAACTCAACTACAAAATCGTCCTTGCCTCTTTAAGTAAGAACAAAAGTCATCTCCGCTTGAGAACATCCTTCCTTCCGGGGCCGGCGCGAGCAGTATCGCTTGATAAATGTGCTACAAACAATTAATCATTAGAAGCCCTTTCCGCAGCCAGGCCGAGGTAGCGCTCAACAATGGCCTACCTCCCTTATCCGGTTTCCCATCAGGAAGGCACGCGAACACGACCGACACGACCCGGACGCGACGCGACGACGGCAGGCAAATTTTGCTGACCGACATCGCGTCCTCCTGTGATTCGACCATGACAAACTCAATTATCACAGTTGGCTTCATCGTTTCCTTATCCCGGGCTGGTCGCTATTGCACGTACCATCTCTTGGCGACAACCGCCACAAGGAGAACCTTGATGACGGCTGTTAGGGCCGTCGTCGTAACTCCAAAGGGAATTTTCCGGACTCCGTAGATGGAGATAGTACGATGATGTAAGAAAACCAACGCCTCGTTATTCGCGTTCCAGTCAAGTACCGTTCCGCCTCCCTATCACTGCTTCCGTTTCCTTCCTGGTTGGTTCCTTTCCCGACAGACTGACTGCAGCAGCTTTAACCCGACGAGGATGAGCCAAGTTCACGAGTTCAGCAGATGGATAATAAATTCTCTTGACACACCATTGAAAAGACGATAAATTTAATTAGAGAAATAATTAAAACGTCTCGCATCAACACAGAATGACGAACGTTCTTGCCCGGTGCACCGTACCGGGGTCTGCTTCTGCCACCTTCTCCATTGATGACGGAAAGACCCGATGTTGGATAACGGTGAAGATGCTTGCGTAAATTCAGACCACGACCATGCTACCACTACTATTGCCAATGCTGCTGTTGAATTCGCCTCGTATCCTCTCTTGGTGGCAAAGATAATAATGAATCTGGGAATGATGGAAACGTACATTTTGCTACCGAGAAACTGATGAAAATCGCTCGGTTCGCAGTTCTGCGTAGGATGTATTGTGAAGAAAATTGACTGGGAGATGACGTTTATTATAGACCCGATATACCTATCTTCGGTTATTTTCTTGTCATTAAGATCTATTAAACGCAATGCAGGAGTTATCAAGATGTAACGAGATAGTTGTGCAATTTAAAAAAAAAATGTATCGAGAAGAGCTTTTATCTAAATCTCGTCCATCTAAGCGTCGACCAACAATGATCGAATTCATTCTTCCTCGTGATTAATCCCTCACTGCCACACATCGTTCTCCTGCACACCGCCGAAGATCTTCTTAACGCGCATCACTCGAAAACTTCGAATGCTTGCAAGGTCTCCTCAATCATGGCGCATGTCAGTAACACATCTGTCACTGGCGTCACTGTAGTATGTCGCCATGAAGTCGATGAACTGAGGGCCTGATAGTCACGGAATTTTCGGAGGATTTGCCGATTGCCGTACGGTGATGAACTGTTCCGTTGTCAACCAGCCGTCGATGAAGTCGGCTCGACAACTTCCCACGAACTCATTCATTTTAGGTGATGGACGACGGAAGATAATCTGGAATAGCACTTTGTGGGCGCCATTCAAAATGGTAATCGCCCTGAAATTCTCAAAAAAAAAAGGTCGCGTTTCTTGTGCATGGAGCAAATTTACCCTTTCTTCCAAGATCCTGACTTGTAAGGTTACGATTTCATGAAGTATACAGCTGTACATAATTTAAAGTTATATGTATAAATTTCATGCAAACAAAATTTTGCCTAGAAAGAAAAGTAAACTTCAATTCGTAATTTTTTTCATAGGTAGAGGAAGCCTCGGTATTCCTTCGGTATTCTTTCGTGCACTGAATTCCAAAGCTCACTAACTGTTCTGTCAGATTATGAATTCAGAGGTTACGGGCACTAGTAGACGATCCGCTCATTCATTTAACAGATTCTTGAACAGATTCCTTACGTACCACTGCAGATATAGATCTAGTTTTTGAAACATGAAGGAATTCCGTAGAATTTGATAGTTGATTATCGATTGTTCTCGTATGTTCAACATCACGGCTCCGGTCCGGAGTGGCCAACATTGTATGTTTGACAAACCTTTCCATCCATCTGAGAACGAAATTGACTTTCGTACCAATCAATTAACGACCCTGAGTTCGGAAAATTGTATGTGTCTCAAAATCTACCCGTGACATTTTCTTTCAGTGGTCTTTCCAGCAAGAATTTTTAGAAAAATCTTTGCAAGATTCGCAGTCTAGAAAAATCTCTGCAGAGATTCCGGAAGAAATCACAAAAGAAATTATTGAAGCAATACCAAGAGATATTCCTGCTATACCAAAGGGGAATCTTAAGTAAAATTCCAGAAAAATCCATATGAAACAAAAAAAAAATGAACAAATACTTCTCTCAGAGGATCTCCCAGACGAATTTCTGGAAGAACACCAGCAGAAATTCCTGGAGAAATTGCAGAAAAATTTACTGGAGGAATCCTACCACGGGTTTCTGATGTGTTTCCAATAGTGATTTGTGGAGTGTTCGTGAACGTCACATAAGTAGAAGTAGTGCGCCATCTGTATGCGAACAGCAACTGCGAGCTGATGCATCTCCCCTTGTTCATCGATGCGATAAACGCCCAAAAGGAGAACCTTCTGGAGACATCAATACTAACGTCGGCACCACCAACGCGGTTACATAGGTGTCGTACCTTCTTCCATCTAGACGTGTGCGCCGCCGCCGGCACTTTTTGTCCCGAGCCGACGCCGACCGAGGTATCGGCGGCGCGTCATACGCCGCTGTTTGTCACGCCGCCGATTTTCAGTTTTCGCGCCGGTGATCAGTGCTCGAACAAAATTAAGTTTATTTGGAGTTGAGATAAAAAATCTCACGATCACTATCATAAGAGCTTGATTACAATAATTGATTTCACAACTCTTAGAGCACACATTCACATCTCTCCAGAAGTTTCTTCAGAGAATCTTCCAGAAGGATTCAGTGATGCCTCCTGGAGATCCATCTGGGATTCCTCCAGAAAAATGTTCAGGTATGCCTCCCCAAAGATTTTTTTTTTTTCAGACGACCTCTTAGGAAGATGTAGACAGGAGTACCATCAAAAATTATTTCAGGAGAATTCAGGGATGCCTACTAGAGATACATAAGAGATTCATCCAGAAGATCCTTCAGGAATTCTCAAAGGAGAACCTCCGGAGATTAGTCTGAGATTCCCTCCATGAATTCCTTCAGAAGTTCCTTCAGGAATTCCTACAGGAGTTTCTCTTGGATCTAGTCCAGGAGTTTCCTCAGAGGAGATCCATAAGAAATTCCTGGAATTTGTTCAAGAATCCCTCCTGAAATTTCTTCGAGATTCCTCTTGGAATTACTTCGGGATACCTCAAGAAAAATTTGCAGAGATTCTTTCAGGAGTCTATAAAGGATTACTCCAGAAGTTCCTTCGGTGATCTCTCCAAGAGCTCCAGGGGTCTCCCAAATAGCTCCAGAAGGATTCAGGAATGCCTCCATGTGTTCATTAAGAATTCCTTCAGAAATTCCCTAAGCTATTTCAACGGGAGTTCGTTCAGGTCTCCTTCCAGAAGTCCCTTTAAATATTCTTTCAGGAGGATTCATAAATGCTTCCTAAAGATCCATCAAGAATCCCGTGAGAAGTTTCTTCAGGAATTCCTGCAGGAGGTCTTTAGAAATCAGTATAGGAGTTCCTGAAGGGATTCCTTCTGAAGTACCATTAGAAATTCCATCAGCAGTTCTTTCCAGGAGATCCATCAGAGGTTCCTCCAGGAGTTTCAGAGATTCTTGCAGATGTTTCTTCAGAGATTACTGCTGAATTTCTTCAGGGATTCCTACAGCAATCATTACAGAAGTTCAGTCAGAGAATCTTATACGAAGATCCAAGGAACTCAGGGATTACCCCTGAAGTTTATTCAGCGATTCCAATATAAGAGTTCCTTCCAAGATTTCTTCAGGGTATCCTTAGGGGATTTTTCGAGAAGTTCCTTTAGGAATTCTTCCAGAAGCCCTTCCAGGGATCGCTCCTGGGGTTCTTTCAGATTGTAAATTGAGATTGAGATTTTTTCAGGAAGACTCACGGATGCTTTCAGGAGTTACATCAGAGATTTCTCCAGAAGCTCATTCAGGAATTCCTACAGGAGTTCCTTCAGGGAATCTTGTGGCAGTTCCTTCAATAATTCCCTTAGGATTATAATCAGGCATATTTCCAGGATATTTTTGAGGGATGTTCTTGAGGGATCTTTCATGGAGTTTCTACAAGGGTTCCTCAAGGATTTCTTTCTGGAATTCTTTAAAGAATACCTCCTGCAAATCGTCCCCCTACCCGGCAAAATCCGCTGAAAATCCTTCGAGGATTCCGCCTGGAAACCCTGTGGATATTCCTACCGAAATTCCTTCGAGCATTTCCCTGGAATCCCTACAGTGATTTCTCCTGTAATTTATTCGTGGATTCCTCCTAGACTTCCTTCAGCGGTTCCCCTGGACTTTCTTCGAGGATTCCTCCTGGCTTTTTCCTGGAATTCTTTCGAGGAGGAATGGAAGAAGAATGGAATTCCTCCGGAGAATCTTCCCAGATTTTCTTTCGGGGTTTCCTCCTAGACTTCCTTCGAGGATTCATCCTGGAATTCTTTCGGAGATTCCTTCTAATATTCCGTCGAGTTTCTTTGGTGGTTCCTCTTAAAATTCTTTCGGAGATTTCACCTAGACTCTTCATGGAATTCCTCCAGGGATTTCTTCTGCACTTTTTTTAGGGATTCCTTATGTATTTCTTTCGGGGATTCCTTTTAGAATTCACTCTGGAATGTCTCTAGGAATTCCTTTTAGGATTCCTTTTGGAATTCCTTCGGGTTCTCCTTCTAGACATCCTTCGTGGATTTCTCCTGAAATTTCTTCGGGATTTCCTCCTGTAATTTCTTTGATGATTTCTTTTAGAATTTCTTCGGAGATTCTTCCTGGATTTGCTGCAGTGATTCCTCATGGAATTCCTTCAGGAGTCCTTCTGGAATTCCTTTGGGATTTTCTTTTGGAATTGCATCAGTGATTTCTCCTACAATTCCTTCAGGGATTCCTCCTGGAATTCTTTCGGAGATTTTTCCTGGACTTCCTATGGAAATTCCTCTTGAATATCCTTCCGCTGGGAAATCCTTCGGAGATTCCTCCCAGAATTCCTGCAGGAGTGCAGGGGTTCTCCCTGGGATTCCTGCAGGGATTTCTCCTTTCATTTATTCGGGGATTTCTACAGGAATTGCTTCAGGAATTCTTCCAGGAATCCCGTCGGATATTCCTGCTGGATCTCCTTCAGGGATTTCTCCTACACTTCCTTCAGGGATTTATCCTGGAATTTATTTTAGAGATTCCTTCTGGAATTTCTTTTGATTCCTCCTGGAATTAATTCGAAGATTCCTCCTTAAATTCCTTCGGGGATTCCTCTTGGAATTCCTGCGGGAACTTCTCCTGGAATTATTTCAGGGGTTTCTCTTGGAAGTCCTACTAGGATTCCTCCTGGATATTTTTCGAAATACTTTGAGGATTTCTTCTCCTACTTCTTCAAAAAAATCTGGGGTTTCTCCTGGACTTCCTTCATCAAATTCTCCTAGGATTTTTGTGGGGGTTCCTCTTGATATTCTGTCGTGGATTCCACCTGGAATTCCTTCGGGGTTTCCTCCTGGAATTCCTTTGGTGATTCCTCTTGAATTTCTTTCCGAGATTCTTCCTTCAGTCTTTTAAAAAATCCTCATGGAATCACTCCTCATGGAATTCCTTCGGGATTTCCTTCTTGATTTCTCCTAAAATTCCTTAGGGAATTTCTCCTGGTATTCGAAGATTCTTCCTAGAATTCCTTCGAGAATTTCTTCTTAAATTTCTTTGGAGATTCCTCCACTTCCTATGGGGATTCGTCTTAGAATTCCTTCGGGGTTTCCTGTTTGAGGAATCCGCTTGTAATTCTTTCGGAGATTCCTCCCTGAATTCCTTCAGAGGTGACCTCTGGGATTCCTGCTGGGATTTCTCCTGTAATTTAATTGGGGGTTCTTTCTTAACTTCTTTCGCGGATTCCTCCCAAAATTCCTTTGGAGGATTCCTCCTGATATTTTTTTGGGGATTACTCCTTAGACGTGTGTGCCGAATATTCGGCGTGAACTCGGCGTGCATCGGCGTGGGGCTTCTTAAACAATTATAAACAAAGTTAACTACTTTCTAATGATTGGATTACAATTAGTGGACATCTAGCTATATGATGCTGCAGAAATTTTCTGGTTTTGATGATGGTAGCCTTTCTGAGAAAGGATACGCCGACCGGCGTGCGGTTTTCACGCCGCCGCCGCCGCCGATTGCCACGCCGACACGCCGATGCTTTCTGGATCGGCGTCAAACAACATAACCATAAACTTTTTCCACCAGTACATGGGTATAACACCCCTTTACCAATCCCCGTTTAAAAAATATAGTATACTTGATTCTTCAGACTCTAGTTTAATTTAAAAACACTTCACTAATACTTTACTTTTGCAAAAGAAAATAAAAAATGAATAACTCTTTTAAAGAAAAACTAGAAAGGACGAACAAATTCCTTTTAATTCTACTACTGTGCTTATCTTCGGACAGATAGGCCTATTTCGTCTGTGACTTACAGACTTCTTCAGTGTCAAGTGCTCGACTGAAGAAAACCTCGCATTCGTTGTGGTATTTATACTAGGAGTGTATGTGTAGGTACGTGTGTGGGTAAAAGTGTAGGTATAAAAATGTAGGTACAAAAATTGTAGGTACATATTTGTAAAAAAGGAGGGTGTATCTGCCTGTTAGAAAACAGGGTGTCAATAAGATACCTAAAGCTAGGAAAATTCCTACCGATTTGGTAGGTAGTCAATTGGTGTTTGTTGTGTTATTTTTTCCTGCCGATTTGGTAGGTAGTCAATTTGTGTTTTGTGTATTGTGTAATGTTTTGTGTGTGTTAGGTAAAAATTTAAACAGCCACGTGTACCCATTGCCCTGATCCTTGTTAAGTAGTTTTTTATTGTTTTGTTTGTAAATTTCTAAACTTTCTGCAACATCAAGTTTCCATGGGTTTGTAATGTGTCGTAAGAGTTTAATATTTGAAGTATTCATAAAATGTCCTTCATTGAAAATATGTTCAGCAACTTTAGATTTAAAATGATGAATGAGTCCCTTGTCTGTGTCTTTGTGTGCTTTTGATACTTCCGTTATGTGTTCTTTGAATCGTGTGTTGAGTGTGCGTTTTGTTTGTCCTATGTATATTTTGTCACAGTGATTACATGTTACTTTGTAAACACCAGATTTTGTTAAGTTGTCCAACGGGTCTTTCGTAGATCCTAAGAGAGTTTGAAGTTGGTTAGCTTTGCTTGTGAAAACTAATTCAAAACCAAACTTTCTGAGAATTGGTCGGAGTTTTTTGGTGTCATTGTTGTAGTTCACAGTTATCCGTTTAAGTGTAGGTTCTGTCCGTGTCAGTGTAGTCAAAGAACGTCTGTATTGTTGTTGTGTCTTTTTGTTGATGATCTGTTGTATTGTTTGTTTTGTGTAACCGTTCAACTGTGCTGTTTCGAAAATGTAATTAAGTTCTTTCGTTTTTCCTGTTTCACTAAGTGGAAGTGTCTGCATTCGGTGTATCATGTGATTGAAGGATGCAATTTTGTGTTGATGTGAGTGATTTGATGAATTTGGAATAGTGCGTTGAGTGTGTGTCGGTTTTCTGTAAATTTCGAAGGAAAGTGTTGATTCTTGTTTTACGATGAGTATGTCCAAAAATGGTAGTTGGTTGTTCTGTTCAATTTCACAAGTGAATTCGATGTTTTTGTGTGCATTATTGATATTGTTCAAGATTTCAGGTAAAAGATGTTTCTTGACAATGCTAAACACGTCGTCAACGTATCTCCACCAGACTTCAGGAAGCTGTTTGTTGTTTTCTAAGCGTTTTTCCAAATTTGCCATAAAAATTTCACTTAAAAATGGAGAAAGTGGGTTGCCCATGGGGGCACCATTAAGTTGTTTGTAGGTTTCATTTCTGAACGAAAAATAATTTTCTTCCATACAAAGTTTGGTTAATTTGATGTATGTACGAACTTTCTTAATCCAATCTGAATTTGAATCTTCATATTGGTTCAGAAGCCAATCTTCTAGTAGGTTAATGGCCTCTTTAACTGGAATGCTTGGAAATAGTGATTTAACGTCGAATGAAACTAAAATTTCATCGTCGTTAACGGATAAATTCTGTACTAGTTCTGTGAATTGTTCGGAATTCTTGACAGATCTACTGTGAAATTTTTTAGGCATGTTTTGGAATTCTTGTACTAAATATTTGGCAATTTTGTGTGTAGGTGAACCAATGGCTGAAACAATCTCACGCATTTCATTTCCAGGTTTATGAACTTTGGGAAGTCCTTTTATTCTTGGCAATGAAGGGTTAGATTCTTTCAGGCTTTTAATGACGCTTCCTAAAACTGGTGTAGACTCTTTGAGAGTTTTGTCAACACGTCTTACTAATCCTGGAAGAGGATCAGTACGTTGTTTTCGGTAAGGTCCATTTTGAATCTTATTATTCATTATTTCATCATAGTCCTCTTTGTTCATGATTACTGTTTTGTTTCCTTTGTCAGCTTTCAGATAGAAAACTGGTTTCTGGTTAAGTTCTTTGATTATTCGTTGTTCTTTCAGGTGTTCTTTGTTCAATTTGTTTTGTTGTGTGTTTTGAATAGTGTTAGCTGTTTGTGTTCTGATTTCTTGAATCTGTGGTGTCTGTAAATTGTTCGTGTTGATAGCTGTTTCAATGTCGATTATGGTTTGTGTTGAATCTGGTTTAGAGTGTACTGCGTAGTTAAGACCTTTGTTGAGAAGGGTCAACTGTTCTTCCGTAAACTGTTCGGAAGAGCGATTGACCACTAACCCAGTTAGTTCTTGTGTTGTGTTTTGTGGTTGTGTAGAAGAACATGTAAACTTCGGATTTTGCATCTTTAATGCTTTAAGTTTTTTATCTAGTAATTTCCTTTTTCTTTCTGATTCACAAAATTCTGCAACTTTTACTTTTGTTAGAAAATTAGGGAAAGATTCAGGATAATCTTTCGCTAACTTTAAATGGAGAGAATAACATTCCAAAGTTTTCATGTTGATCTTGCTGTGTAGTTTTTTGATGCTTTCTTTGATGAGTGTTTGTTCAAGTGTCTTTACTATGTTGGGGTTTGTGGCTGTTTTAACTTTTACCTTGTGACTTACGGGAGTAAGCCTGTACTCTATACACTTCTTGAGAAACGCGATATCCTTGTGTAATCCTGCGATGGTCTTCTTCAACTCGATGAACTTATTCGGCTCTGACTTTGGCTTGGTTGCCATCTTCACTTTACTATTACTTTAGAGCTTTTAGTAGAACTTGTTACTTCAGACTCTAGTTTAATTTAAAAACACTTCACTAATACTTTACTTTTGCAAAAGAAAATAAAAAATGAATAACTCTTTTAAAGAAAAACTAGAAAGGACGAACAAATTCCTTTTAATTCTACTACTGTGCTTATCTTCGGACAGATAGGCCTATTTCGTCTGTGACTTACAGACTTCTTCAGTGTCAAGTGCTCGACTGAAGAAAACCTCGCATTCGTTGTGGTATTTATACTAGGAGTGTATGTGTAGGTACGTGTGTGGGTAAAAGTGTAGGTATAAAAATGTAGGTACAAAAATTGTAGGTACATATTTGTAAAAAAGGAGGGTGTATCTGCCTGTTAGAAAACAGGGTGTCAATAAGATACCTAAAGCTAGGAAAATTCCTACCGATTTGGTAGGTAGTCAATTGGTGTTTGTTGTGTTATTTTTTCCTGCCGATTTGGTAGGTAGTCAATTTGTGTTTTGTGTATTGTGTAATGTTTTGTGTGTGTTAGGTAAAAATTTTTTTTCCTAGCTTTAGGTATCTTATTGACACCCTGTTTTCTAACAGGCAGATACACCCTCCTTTTTTACAAATATGTACCTACAATTTTTGTACCTACATTTTTATACCTACACTTTTACCCACACACGTACCTACACATACACTCCTAGTATAAATACCACAACGAATGCGAGGTTTTCTTCAGTCGAGCACTTGACACTGAAGAAGTCTGTAAGTCACAGACGAAATAGGCCTATCTGTCCGAAGATAAGCACAGTAGTAGAATTAAAAGGAATTTGTTCGTCCTTTCTAGTTTTTCTTTAAAAGAGTTATTCATTTTTTATTTTCTTTTGCAAAAGTAAAGTATTAGTGAAGTGTTTTTAAATTAAACTAGAGTCTGAAGTAACAAGTTCTACTAAAAGCTCTAAAGTAATAGTAAAGTGAAGATGGCAACCAAGCCAAAGTCAGAGCCGAATAAGTTCATCGAGTTGAAGAAGACCATCGCAGGATTACACAAGGATATCGCGTTTCTCAAGAAGTGTATAGAGTACAGGCTTACTCCCGTAAGTCACAAGGTAAAAGTTAAAACAGCCACAAACCCCAACATAGTAAAGACACTTGAACAAACACTCATCAAAGAAAGCATCAAAAAACTACACAGCAAGATCAACATGAAAACTTTGGAATGTTATTCTCTCCATTTAAAGTTAGCGAAAGATTATCCTGAATCTTTCCCTAATTTTCTAACAAAAGTAAAAGTTGCAGAATTTTGTGAATCAGAAAGAAAAAGGAAATTACTAGATAAAAAACTTAAAGCATTAAAGATGCAAAATCCGAAGTTTACATGTTCTTCTACACAACCACAAAACACAACACAAGAACTAACTGGGTTAGTGGTCAATCGCTCTTCCGAACAGTTTACGGAAGAACAGTTGACCCTTCTCAACAAAGGTCTTAACTACGCAGTACACTCTAAACCAGATTCAACACAAACCATAATCGACATTGAAACAGCTATCAACACGAACAATTTACAGACACCACAGATTCAAGAAATCAGAACACAAACAGCTAACACTATTCAAAACACACAACAAAACAAATTGAACAAAGAACACCTGAAAGAACAACGAATAATCAAAGAACTTAACCAGAAACCAGTTTTCTATCTGAAAGCTGACAAAGGAAACAAAACAGTAATCATGAACAAAGAGGACTATGATGAAATAATGAATAATAAGATTCAAAATGGACCTTACCGAAAACAACGTACTGATCCTCTTCCAGGATTAGTAAGACGTGTTGACAAAACTCTCAAAGAGTCTACACCAGTTTTAGGAAGCGTCATTAAAAGCCTGAAAGAATCTAACCCTTCATTGCCAAGAATAAAAGGACTTCCCAAAGTTCATAAACCTGGAAATGAAATGCGTGAGATTGTTTCAGCCATTGGTTCACCTACACACAAAATTGCCAAATATTTAGTACAAGAATTCCAAAACATGCCTAAAAAATTTCACAGTAGATCTGTCAAGAATTCCGAACAATTCACAGAACTAGTACAGAATTTATCCGTTAACGACGATGAAATTTTAGTTTCATTCGACGTTAAATCACTATTTCCAAGCATTCCAGTTAAAGAGGCCATTAACCTACTAGAAGATTGGCTTCTGAACCAATATGAAGATTCAAATTCAGATTGGATTAAGAAAGTTCGTACATACATCAAATTAACCAAACTTTGTATGGAAGAAAATTATTTTTCGTTCAGAAATGAAACCTACAAACAACTTAATGGTGCCCCCATGGGCAACCCACTTTCTCCATTTTTAAGTGAAATTTTTATGGCAAATTTGGAAAAACGCTTAGAAAACAACAAACAGCTTCCTGAAGTCTGGTGGAGATACGTTGACGACGTGTTTAGCATTGTCAAGAAACATCTTTTACCTGAAATCTTGAACAATATCAATAATGCACACAAAAACATCGAATTCACTTGTGAAATTGAACAGAACAACCAACTACCATTTTTGGACATACTCATCGTAAAACAAGAATCAACACTTTCCTTCGAAATTTACAGAAAACCGACACACACTCAACGCACTATTCCAAATTCATCAAATCACTCACATCAACACAAAATTGCATCCTTCAATCACATGATACACCGAATGCAGACACTTCCACTTAGTGAAACAGGAAAAACGAAAGAACTTAATTACATTTTCGAAACAGCACAGTTGAACGGTTACACAAAACAAACAATACAACAGATCATCAACAAAAAGACACAACAACAATACAGACGTTCTTTGACTACACTGACACGGACAGAACCTACACTTAAACGGATAACTGTGAACTACAACAATGACACCAAAAAACTCCGACCAATTCTCAGAAAGTTTGGTTTTGAATTAGTTTTCACAAGCAAAGCTAACCAACTTCAAACTCTCTTAGGATCTACGAAAGACCCGTTGGACAACTTAACAAAATCTGGTGTTTACAAAGTAACATGTAATCACTGTGACAAAATATACATAGGACAAACAAAACGCACACTCAACACACGATTCAAAGAACACATAACGGAAGTATCAAAAGCACACAAAGACACAGACAAGGGACTCATTCATCATTTTAAATCTAAAGTTGCTGAACATATTTTCAATGAAGGACATTTTATGAATACTTCAAATATTAAACTCTTACGACACATTACAAACCCATGGAAACTTGATGTTGCAGAAAGTTTAGAAATTTACAAACAAAACAATAAAAAACTACTTAACAAGGATCAGGGCAATGGGTACACGTGGCTGTTTAAATTTTTACCTAACACACACAAAACATTACACAATACACAAAACACAAATTGACTACCTACCAAATCGGCAGGAAAAAATAACACAACAAACACCAATTGACTACCTACCAAATCGGTAGGAATTTTCCTAGCTTTAGGTATCTTATTGACACCCTGTTTTCTAACAGGCAGATACACCCTCCTTTTTTACAAATATGTACCTACAATTTTTGTACCTACATTTTTATACCTACACTTTTACCCACACACGTACCTACACATACACTCCTAGTATAAATACCACAACGAATGCGAGGTTTTCTTCAGTCGAGCACTTGACACTGAAGAAGTCTGTAAGTCACAGACGAAATAGGCCTATCTGTCCGAAGATAAGCACAGTAGTAGAATTAAAAGGAATTTGTTCGTCCTTTCTAGTTTTTCTTTAAAAGAGTTATTCATTTTTTATTTTCTTTTGCAAAAGTAAAGTATTAGTGAAGTGTTTTTAAATTAAACTAGAGTCTGAAGTAACAAGTTCTACTAAAAGCTCTAAAGTAATAGTAAAGACTTGATTCTTGTTGACTTAGGGAGCCACACGCCGATTTCTCATCGGCGCGGCGCGGCGCGGCAGCGCACACGTCTATTACTCCTAGAATTCCTTAGAATTTTATAATGGAATTCCTTTGGTGATTTCTCTTCATTTTTTTCGGAGATTCCTGCTGGAATTCCTTCGGGAGTCCTCCTAGAATTCCTGCAGGATTTCTTCCTAGAACTCCTTCGGTGATTATTCCGAGAATTATTTCGAGAATTTCTCCTGAAATTCTGTTGGGGATTTTTCTTGGAATTCCTTCGGAGATTCTTCCCAGAGTAATTTCGAGGATTCCTTTAAGAATGCATTCGGCGGTTTTTTAGAGGTTCTTCCTTCGAGGTTTCCTCCTGAAATTCCTTCGGAGATTTCTCCTGATATTTTGTCGGGGATTCCTTCTGGATTTCCTTCAGGGTTCCATCTTGAAAATCCTATGGTGATTCCTCTGCGAATTGCTTCGCAGATTCCTCCTAGAATTTTTTCGGGGATCCCTCACGGAATTCCTCTGCTTTGAATTCCTTCGAGAATTCGTCTTGGAATTCCTCCGGGGATTCTTCCTAGAATTCCTTCGGAGTTTACTGCTGGAATACTCTATGGGATTCCTCCTGAAATTCCTTCAAAGATTCCCCACGGAATTCGTTCGGAAATTCCTCCTAGTATTATCTCAGGGATTTCTGCTGGAATTCCTTCAGAGATTCCTTCTCGATATTTTTCGTTGATTTCTCCTTGAAATCCTCTGGAGATTCCGTCTCGAAATTCTTTAGAAATTCCCGCTAGAATTTCGTCAGGAATTCCTCCTGGAATTCTTTTGGAAATTCCTGCTGTAATGCCCTTGAGATTCCTTTGGAATTCATTTGGGAAATCCTCCTGGAATTTCTTTCGAAGATTCGTCCTGGATTTCCTTCTAAAATTCTTCGAAAACTTCAATCAGGGATTTCTTTAGAATTTTCTGCAGATGTATGTATGTATGTAGGTAGCCACCATCCTAGCTTGAGTCTTGCTCTGCATGCAGTTCCACTTAACAGCAAAGATCAATTTCATTACCACACTGACTTCAACACACCACTGTATGAAGGGCCAAAAGGGGGTGTGGCGGATCCGTAAGTAGAGACACTTACGCGAAATCCGCGAGATTAAGAGAATCTCCTTCCAACAGTATGATCCAACAGGGTGAATAATGAAATTTACATTACTTGTCAAGCTTTCTACGGGATGGTTTGTCACAAGAAGGGCGCGTCATATCCATTGCAACTGTTGGGATAGAAGAACCCATCTACAAGGATGTTATAGTTACTTCTCACCACACTCCGGCTGGCAATCCACTCCGTCGTACAGTTACAACTTCAATGATACCCTGATGCTCCCTCCCGACCCCATATAGTCATAAAGTTACAGAGTTATATAGTTATACAGTAATAAAATTATATCGTTCTATAGTCATATAGTTATATAGTTATATATTCATGTAGTAATAATATAGTTATGTAGTATAATTCAATATGATGAAATATAATGATGCAATGTTATTCACTCAATAAAAATAATAATGAAATATATTGTGTTGAAATGTAGATGATTTGAATGGGTACTACATATTTAGAATTTTCTGCAGATATCTCTAAAAGAGATACTTGAACCGCTAGAGATTTCTGCAGAAGTTTCTTCAGGGTTTCATACAGCAGTTCTTGCAGAGATTAGTCCAGAATTTTCTTCATGGATTTCTTCAGAATTTCTTTCAGGCTCCTCCTAGGATTCCTTCTTAGATTCCTCCCTGAAATTATTCGGGGATTCCTTAATGTAAATAGTGTGACTTTATTATCAAGCTTGATAGCTTCTGTAGATTCTAAGAAAACAAAGCAAAAAGCTGTAGCAAAATCAATATTTTATTGCCCTTTATTTGCAATGGAGTAATGAAATATTCATTACACTAAGAATAGCGGTAATGTCTCAATATTCCTTTCCAATTGTTAATATGTGTTATCCCTAACCTCGAAACAGCCGCGAGTTCTTCGGCTTTCCAAACTAATATAGTATTAAGGCAGTATTCTTTGGAGAATTTCTTGGCTTTTCAGTCCGATTCTCTTACTCCGACGTTTCGATCCGTATCGGATCTTTTTCAAGGAATCTGTATTTATTCGGAACATTACAATTAGTTTCGTTTTACAAGACACTTTACAAACAATTAACACATTACCGAGTTTTTGGTCGTTTTTTCGTCATGTAGATTTTTCAATCTTTCAACCGTCATTCGATGTTCTAGTTTCCCGTCCGTTTTCATCCGGAAAACCATAACTTAAATCACTAGGGATCAGGATTCGGACCTCTTTCGCTACTGTATGTACAGTAGTGATTTAAGTTTCTAATTTCATTCTTATTTAATTTTAAGAGTTTGAAATATATTGAATGATAGTTAAGTGATACAAAGTATTGTCGATTAAAGTAATTCTCGTGTGAAGCAAATACTCCGACAGTCCAAGGAACTCCCCTGGATCTATCCAGAGTGTATCAGTTTCCTCTTCGTAATTGACCGTTACTACCTCAAATTCCAAAACGATAGAACCACTGCTCTCCACTGATCTAACATGAAGGAATCCCAAAAGAAATTTATGGTGGCATCTTGAAAAAAAAACACCAGGATTTTTTTTGGAAAAATCTCTGTAAGAGTCCCGTAGTTCCTGATACAATCTCAGCAGATAATCTACAGCATAGATTAATCTCACCCCTGACCCCTGGAGCATGATAGAGGTGCGGAGGAATGCTAAGCCGCGATAGAGCTAGCCAAAACACTGGGAGCCAAAGCCGTAGCCCATCAGCGCTATCCGACTCTCGAGAAGGAAGTGAAGCGCTCATGTGGGCTGAGCAAAAGAGCGTGGGCGGACTAGCCGAAGAAGGCAAGAAAGCCGCAAAAGTCGGCGACTCAAATGCAAACTACTGTTCAACTGATCATATTTTCTGCAAATTTTACAAGGAATCCGAATATGCAAAAATATTGGAGGTTTGCCGTCGTATTAAAGAGTTAGAGTAGAAATTCTGATTTAAAAAAAAACGTCAAAACGTTGTAACGTCACGGCAGTGTCAGTGAGCTATTTGCTCTTTGAAAGAAGCACGACACCAGACAACGGACTAGCATCCAACGTCCAGTGGCACAGCCGAAAACTTTTCCTGGCAGCAGCGGCCACGCTCCTTAAAACGATGTGACTAAATGCTTGGTGACCAACCCCGAAGCCAGTTGATGTAGCAATGTAGTTCAATGTGGAAAAAAATGTTCAAATACGTACTTCCAAGGATATATCTTTGTATACACTAAAAATGATAACAAATCATAAACTGCATGAGCCCAAACCACTCGACCTAAAAGTTAATTTCCTAAAGATCCGAAAGCAATCCTCTTAAAATGTCATTAAATTCTCAGAGCTTCCGCAACTGTCGCCATGTTTCGGTCCATAAACCTTTGACATTTCGGAAAATTGCCACGACAAAAACCTATATCGCCGAGCGAATCCAAGCGAGCAAATTTCCCTGCCACCCCCTCTTTTCAAGCGCGCTTTCCATCGTTGGAACACGTGTATTATTCAGCACGACTGTCACACTACCTACTTGGAAGGCGGAAAACCCGTGCCGCGTATTATGATGAAGACCGGGAAAAAAGGGTAGCCTGCTTCTCATATCTTTTTCATTTTACGTTTTTTGCCTGGCTGTGTAACGATCCTCGTTACATATTTTCCACTGTGGTACATACACACAGCCAGCTCCAACTCAGAGACAACAGCTGGTTGCGAAACTGGTACTCCTCAGAAGACGGCCGGATGTTTCGAAGCATTTTCGTGCACATCGTACTCTCGCACTGCTACGGATACCTACCTGCTATTAGCGTAAAAAGTTCAAGCTCCAAGTGAATGAAAACACACGCAAAAAGTTTGCTGGGTGCTGTTTTTTTACCATCTCCGGTGAAAATCCGCTGTAAGTTAAATTAGAAAATCTGAACCGGAAACCATTCACACCGGCAGGTGATGTTCCGTGCGAGTGTTGAAAATTTAATAAGATCAACCCGCCAGTAGCCGTTCGTGCCTGGGCTCACACCCTAGAGCACCCAGATTTTGGGTGCAATCGGAAAGTTTTAAATTGGAATAGAAGCACCCTATCAATCTCGTTGAAATGCTTGTGGTAGAGATGCTTGAGCACTGGCTAACATTTACATGGTGATTTTGGATATTTTCAGCAGATTTGTGTTTGTCGACCGAAAGCCCAGCCATATATTACAGTTTGATAGGGTAAGTGTTGAGGGCCTCAAGGAGCTACGAAGGCAACTCTCCACGAGGTGAATGTAAATTACACTCACCTCGTGGAGAGTCGCTTTCACAGCTCTGTCACGACTTTGATATGCGTATGCGACACCTACTCTATTTAACAAACTTTCAGACAAAACCACAAGGCAAAAGTCGTCCATACACCATTTCTTGATTGCACGTTTCTGAGCTGAGAAAACATCAAGTGAGTGTAACTCTCTACAAGTGAGTGTTCCCATCCCTGGTTGAGACCAACTTTTAAATCACCAGGTTTAACTCTTCAGGACGCGCGCCGCTGTAAAAAGTACAACACTACCAAAAAACCTCGTTCGTTTTATACAGCGCGAGTGCGGTGTAATTTCAGCTGCTTGGTGGCGCGCGTTCCGAAAGGTTAACAAAACACCCTATGATGAAAATGTGCAGTTCGAGAAAATAGTCAGCAATGCAATGACCGGTGCTACTTTAGCGGCTGAAATAATAATCGTCAGAATAGAAACTTTTTCAATTCCATACTTAATCTCGAATCATATCAGGAACACGCGAATACTCGTCGAATAAGTATTTCAGTAGGCAGCATTTTAACAAGGGTCCACTTAACATGGCGCAGTTTATTTTGCCGAATTTGTGAACTTTCCATCCTCGGTCACGCTCAATCCTCGCAGGGTCACGCTCTACCTATCATGCTGTTTGAGCTCCACGCCTTCTTGTACCAAACGGATCAGTAGCGAAGAGCAACTTTGCTTGGTTGTTGTCCGGCATTCTTGTAACATACTCTGCCCACCGTATCCTTCCGGCTTTGGCCACCTTCTGGATGCTGGGTTCGCCGTAGACTGCAGCGAGCTTGTGATTAATCCTTCACCGCTGCACACCGTTCTTCGGCACACCGTCGCAGATCGTCCTTAGTACGCGTCGTTCGTAAACTCGTTCGCAATGTACGAAACTTGCAGGTCCTCCTTGAGCTTGGTCCATGTCTAGTATCCGAAGAGGATTTATTTATTTATTTATTTGACGTCAATCATTCGTAGACCGTTAGTTACATAAGTAAGTTTAGTTGTATATTTTATATTGCACTATTCCACTTAACAATATTTATTAAGTTCCTTGGTTTTGAGTATCATAAAAGTATTTTTTCAATTTTGTCCGCGTCATGGTAAGATCAATCCTTTCACAATGTTGATTATAAGTGGACATCATCTGATTTAGTGGACCGAATTTAGCGTAATTACTACGGTGAAAATCTACAGCAAATAAGTTTCTACTACGCAGTTGGCGAGTTGGAGCATATAAATTTAATTTTGACAGTATACTAGACGAATCAATGCGTTGAGTGGCAACATCATTGATAAACGACACCATCGCACACTCTCGGCGCCTTTTCAATGTTTGGAGATTAATTAACAAGCAACGTGATTCATACGATGGCAGAGGCATTACAGTCCAACCTAAATTACGTAATGCATATAATAAAAACTGACGTTGAATTGACTCTATACGTTCTTCATATTTTTTAGTGTAAGGCGACCAAACAACACAACAGTATTCTAAAATTGAACGTACATAAGAAACATAAAGTGTTTTGAGTGTATAAGGATCTTGAAAATGATAGCTAAAACGTTTTATAAAATTAAGCATGTTGCCTGCTCTATGAGTAATTGCATTATAATGATCCACAAATGTTAGCTTGGAGTCTAAAACAATCCCTAGATCTTTTATTTTCTCACAACGAATAACATATTCGCTTCCTAATACTAATGGAATACTTGGTGTGTTTCGTTTCCTACTGTAACTTATAATATTAAGGTACCCCGGGGCAAGTGAGACCTATAGCTAGTATTTTTATTATTATTTATTTTTAAGACTAACATTCTTCCTGGAAAACATAGGTATCACACCTACGGATACTTTGAATACAAAAAATGTTATTGTTTCAAACATAAAGAGACCATATACGTTATTGTTGTTCATATGTAATTTTCAATTCACTAGGTGAGATTGACGTGCTCTACTACATTCGTCGTTTAAAAATAAATTTGTCATTAAACGAATACTTTTTCGGTTTCAGGATAGTATTTGGAGTTCTTGCAAATGATTTCAAGCGAAAAAGCTGTATTTTATTTTTATTTATTACCTTTAGTTTACTGCTCTCACTCGCCCCAGTGCATTTCGCTATCTGGGGTAAGTGGGACCTATGAGAATAAACAAACACAATTGTATGGGTTCATCTCGCTTTGTCCAGCCTAAGATGAAATTAGCACGAAAGTCAATAAAAATTAACGCGTTAAGTAATCTACTACATATTGAATTATACTTTATTACCTCTATTTAGATGATGAAATTCTTGTTAAAAATGGTAAAACCTTGGGTAAAACAAAAAAAAATCAAAAGCATGAATTTTTTATATTTTTCTCTAAATATCTTCCATTATTTTTTCACTTAACGCTGCATAATAAATTCTTTTGAGCATTCAGGAACCGTCCATAAAAAAAATTAAAATTGGGAAATGACCTTACAAAATTCATGATTTAAAAAAAATATTTAATGATCGTAAGATTATGTAAGGGAGAAGATATTACTGAAAATCTCGAAACCCCATATTTACTTTTGGTGAGACTCATCAACTATGTAATATAGAGACCAAGTTTCGAAATCTTTTGTCTCTTCACTTTACGGCGCTTTTTGTATAAAAAATCAATTTATTTTGCATGAGCTGCTAGAGTTGATTCAAGTATTTTTTTTCCTCAGCAATTTTTTATGTGTTCCGTAAATTATGCACGATACCAGAAACCTCTTCTTATTTTAATCTCTAAAGATAGTCATTCATATAAGAGATTTATGATTTATGTTACCTTATTTGTTGCAACTTATACTAAGCCCTTTGAACAAAAACTCTGAATAGGTCCCACTTGCCCCGTGAAACGCAGTAAATGAAGATCTGCTACACTTTTCATTATATGCATAATATGCGGAATTTTGAAATTTTGAAACAGTTTTGATGCACGTTAATAAGTACAAATATACCATCAGCGTCTTTCGGGTTCATTGGAATTATTAAAAAAAATTGTGTTCTGAAATTTTTGGCATGACAAAACCAAATTAGCATTTTTTTAGGTCCCACTTGCCCCGGGGTACCTTACATTTTTTTACATTAAGCTCCAATAAACTTTTGCAGCACCACGTATGAAAAACTTTCATTTCATTCTGAAAAACTATGTAGTCATCGTCATTATTGATCTCCAAGAATAGCTTCATATCATCAGCGTATATAAGAATCTTCAATTTATTTAAAACAAAAGAAATGTCATTAACATATAAAATAAAAAGAAGAGGACCTAAATGTGAGCCTTGGGGTACTCCCGAAGTAACCTGAATTGGATTAGATTTTTGCTCTTTGAATTTTACTATTTGCTGACGATCAGTTAAATATGACTTAATCCAGGTAAGGAGACTTATTTCAATCCCCATTTTTTCAAGCTTGTGAATCAACATAGGAATGTCAAGTTTATCGAAGGCTTTACTAAAGTCAGTGTAGAGTGCCTCAACATGATTACCGTTATCCATTACATTCAATGAGTAATTTACAAATTCCAAAAGGTTGGTAGTAGTTGAACGATCTTTAAAAAAGCCGTGTTGAGCGTTTGTTATCCGATTTTTTATTTGGCCAAACATAGTTTTATTAATGATTGATTCGAAAAGTTTTGGAATACATGAAATAATTGCAATGCCACGATAGTTGCGGACATCAGCTTTTTTGCCTGACTTATAAATTGGTATTAGGAAGGATTTTTTCCATTCCCTAGGAAAAACACCAGAATCGAGTGACATATTAAATAACCAAAATAAAGGAGTTGTGAGCTCGATTGCTAAATTTTTCATAAATACTGGTGGAATTCCATCTGGTCCTGGCCCTTTATTGCCGTCTAAATTCTTAAGACCTAGCAAAATGTCTTGAACATTAATATGGCTAACACCAACATCTCTCGAAAATTCAGGAAAATGTGAAAAATACGCGAAATCACGATCATTGTCTGAGAAATTCGAATACGTTTCTTGGAAAAAAGTTGCAAAAAGATTACAAATTTCTTCAGAATTATTTCCTTCTTTTTCATCTAATGTCATTTTTGATGGAAAGCTACATGATTTTAGTTTAGTGTTGACGTAATTGAAGAAGTTCTTAGGACATGATTTGATTTCATTTTCTGTTTTTAGATTGTACTCAGTGAAGGCTGTAGAAATAGCAACATTAAGTTGATCACATATATCCAAATATTTCAGCAAATTGGCATGATTTTCATTAATTCTGTAAGCTTTATGTGCTTTTTGCTTACGATTTTTAAGATTAATGATTTGCCTGTTAAACCAAATGGGATTCTTCGAATCGAAACTTCTACTCTTCCTAATAACCGGGATTTCTTCCTGAATAATTTCCCGTAACAACTTATAAAAAACTTCAACAGCAGTTTCAATATTCTGTTGATTTTTCAAGACAGATTGCCAATTTGCCCTATTTAGTTTTTGTCTGATATTAGAATAATTTGCTCTGCTGTAATCGAAAACATTTTCGTAAACACTTTCATCGGGAAAGTGATTTTTATGCAGAAACACAGAAAACTCGATTGCTGTATGAAAAGCCTCGTTTTTCCACAAAGGCACTAACGACTCATTTACGCAAAAGTCTTCATGAATGTTTGTCAACAAAAAAATCTAGATAACAATTTCGCTTGTTTTTAACATGATTGATTTGATTAAGACCTAGACATGCAAACTTCTCAAAAATGAATTGTAATGTTTCATTTTCCCCTATGACTGGCAAAAGGATACTCTCATTTTCGAAATCTGGAATGAAATCGACACTGTTCTGATTAAAATCACCGTAAAGGTGTACTTTATATTCGGGAGGTAGTTTAGATAGGGTTTCTTCCGCTGCATGGAAGAAGACTTCGTATGTAGATTTACAAGCTTGATCTGGGGGAAAGTAAACTGTTGCAAAAATATGAATATCACCATTAAAATTCGCTTTAACCCACACATGTTCGAATTCTCTGAATTTGGGTGAGATAATGATTTCGGAATTAAAATTGGAGGATATAGCAACGAGTACTCCTAAACCCGATTTTTTCTGTGTCAAGTTTAAATCACGATCACTACGGAAAACATTATAGTTACTACCAAAAATTTCTTCACTTTTAACGCTGTCATTCCAACTTGTTTCGGTTCCTAAAATAACCGAATATGAGGAGCCTAAAATATTTTTATGAATTTCGCTCATTTTTGATGCACTTTTCATGCGATTAAAATTTTGACAATAAATTGGGATTTCTGTAACTGAATAAATTAATGGTAATATGCTATTCACGTTTGAACTTGACGGTGAATTGTCATAATTAAAACTAATTACCTCTCTTTGCTGAAGAGAAGTGCTCAAGTCCAGTTCAGCTTCACCGAGTTCTAGTGTAGGATCGTTGTCAACCTTCGAAGGTTCCGTCAGTTCCATTGAAAACACGAATGGCTGCATGCCCCGCATGCTTCGCAGGTTGCAGCTGATGAAGTTCTTGGTGCCATCCGGTTCGGGGGAGGTACTGCAACGGGACGCTGATGTGCTTCATTCGATGGATATGGGTTTAAAATTTCTCCTCGTTTAAATTGGATTGTCGGTCGATAGCTCGTTGGCGGTCTTGAAAAACGATCCTTCGCTGCCGCAAGCAGTTCTCTATCCGATAGTAGTTCACGATTCCGTTGATTATAATTAGTACGCGCATTGTAATCCCGTTGTCGGTCGGGTCTGCCATTGCCATTATTCGGGGGTGCTGGGCGATTTGATTGTTTTCGTTCATTACGTCGGGCCTGTCTCTTGCGCCTCTTAGCTTTATCAGCTTGTTTCTGCTGAATTGACCGATGCGATACTCGCCTGCCGTAGTCCGTCCAATCAGCTTTCCAAATACTTTTTGAGCCAAGTTTGCGCCATCCGGGATTGTCTTGGTTAGTGGTCATTACTGCATTGAGTTCGGCATGTAGACTGGGGGAGGTATCTATAGATGCAATGTCTGTGTTAGGTGCTGGTATCATGTTCGCCGATATCGCTTTCAACTCGTTTAATATGTCAAGTTCAAGCATCGGGTTACTCCGCATAGGCTCCAAAGAAGTGATGTCCAAAGTCAAAGACGACAGCTCCCTTACGTCCTTGCTCAGAGTTTTGACCTCGTCGGATAAAATTGTTACCATCGATTTCACAGCCGTAGATATGTTTTGTCTTGATGACTCACGCTCCTTATCAAACAGTGCGGTAATATGATTCTTGACGGTGTTCACGTTGCCAGTGAAACAGCTGCTTTTCGCCAACGCAAGCTGATTTTTTATATCCGTAACTAGCAGTTCCAGGCGGTCAACGGCTTCATCGATTACGCCCATGTTACTTTGTTTAATTGAGGTGCGATGAATCACCTCCGTGTTTTTGTTGATCTGTGCCGTTAGTATTTCTTGTTGATCAACAAGTGACTTCAAATCTAAACTAGTGGCCACAATGTTTTGGCAGGAGCTGCAGCACGGCAACACAAACGATGAGCTATCCGTCCTTCTGTCCTTTTTACGAAGCGAGCATCTTTGCACATTTATGCCAATGCACGCGGGATGAAATTGACGCGAACACCCTATGCATGACCACAGAGTTAAGTCAGCGGCAGTTTCTGACAGACAAATTTCGCAGCTCATTTTAACTTACACTTGATTACACGATACGTACGACCGAAAATGAAAATGAAACGTATGCTACAATTAAAAAGGTGCGCGACCGGGAGCGATTAAAAAACGCGTCCGAACTGATTGACGATCGATTAACAACCGGTATTATTAACGTTTTGGTATGGTACATTGGGTGCATGGGCGAATCTATTTATACCGCAGCTTCTTCAGTAGCCCATCATAGGCACGACTTCCACGCATTGTTGTCAGCCGTTAGTAAAGATCTGAGATAAACGAATTCCTCCAACACCTCCAAAGTGTCCCCGTCTATCCTGACATTACTACCAAGACGAATCCAGTCGTGTTCGGTTCCTCCAGTTACCAGCATGTACTTTGTTTTTGGTGCATTCACCGTCAGTCTGACTTTTGCTGCCTCGCGTTTCAGGCGAG
Source organism: Aedes albopictus (assembly GCF_035046485.1). NCBI lineage: Eukaryota > Metazoa > Arthropoda > Insecta > Diptera > Culicidae > Aedes > Aedes albopictus. The sequence goes on from NC_085138.1 coordinate 279,368,133, forward strand.
TGTAGAGCTTTTCCACCGTTCCAAATGGTCTGAAGATAAGGTCCATGTCGTCCACAAAGCACACAAATTGACCACATTTTGTGGAAATCATACCCCGGCTGTTGAGCGCGGCTCGCCGCATAACATTTTCCAGAGCAATGTTGAAGAGTAGGCATGAGAGCCCTTTCATTTCGGCGCAGTCTCCGATGAGTTACGAATAAACTGGATAGTTCACCCGAATTCCTTACACAGATTTGCACACCGTCCATCGTTGCTTTGATCAGTCTAGTCAGCTTCCCAGAAAAGCCAGCTTGATAACTTCTCACGAACTCATTTGTTTTAAGTTACAGCCGACGAAAGATGATCTGGGATAGCACTTTGTAGGCGGAAATGGTGATTGCTCTAAAGTTCTCACATTCTAAACTGTCGCCTTTCTTGTGAATGTGGCAGATTGATCCTTCCTTTCACGACTCCGGTGTTTCCAAGATCCTGACTATCAACCGTGTCTGCGGTGGCCAACTTTTCTGGGCACATGTTGATGAGTTCAGCTGCGATACCATCCTTACCTGCTTTGTTGGTTTTGAGCTGGTTAATGTCATCCTTAACTTCAGCGTTGGAGCTGGTTCATTTCCGTCCTCTGCTGCATTGTCGTAGTCGTTCCTTCCGTTGTCGTGGTCTCCTGTGGTCGTTTTCCATGCCATTCAGATGTTCATCGGAGTGCTGCTTCCACCTTCCAATCACCTCACGCCCGTCCGTCAATATCCCTGCATATTTCAGCACGCAGCATGAAGCCTGAGCTTTTGGTAGAGAACGTGTTTCTTGGGAATGACACAGCAATTCCAATTCTTCGCAGTCGCACACCACTTCGTCCAGGCGACGCTTTCTCACCCAGAAGAAACGGGTCTGCTTTTTCCACATCTGTTTGTTACATTCCACGTTCCACGGATTTCTTGTTGCTGCAGTACAACCCTCACTGCGTTTTTCTCCACCAAAATCACTCTGCTCTCTTTGTCAAACAATTTGTTTTGTCAACTCCCTTCCACGTACCCTTGGTGCTCTCAGCTGCATAGTTGAAGGCTGCTTTTACTGTACTCCAGCAGTCCAGCAGAGGGGCCACATCGATCTCGCTCTCGTCAAGCAACGCTACCTCTGGATTCTGAGCGTATGCTGAAGCGTCTCCAGTTTACCTCAGTTGATCTAGGTTGAACCGTGGCGATCGTCGGCACCTACCGTACATTGTTGATGACGGAATGTTTTGGGCACAGTTTAACCCAGGTAGTGGTACTGGTCGGAGTCAATGTAGGTCATGACGTCGATAATGTCGGAGAGATGCTCTCCGGCAATCAGTGGTTGATTTGCGATTCCGTCTGCTATGGTGAAGGTGTAACGATAAGGAAAAATGAGCTACGTATGGCCATGTTTGAGAGGCAGCGAAATCGATTAGTCATAGAGGCTGTTCATAACCCACGTAGACCAACTTTTGACCATCTCAGATCCTCCCCTCCCCCCTCGTAGACTTTTGTCCATACAAAAATTTGAAATTTGTATGGAGCGTAGACTTTGGCCAGATCCCCCTCCCCCCTAGAAGTCTACGTGGTTTATGAACGGTCTCATAGGCCGTTTCCTCCTGGCCTACCTGAGCGTAAAATCTCCTATGATGATCTTGACGTCGTGGCTTGGGCAGAGATCGTACTCGCAGAATCTCTCCTTGATCGGCCACCAATCGATCACGGGCTTCTGTATGCCCATCATAAAAAAAAGTTGTTCCCATCTTGTCCTGTGTTGCCGCATCTCTGGTAGATGGTGCGGTTACCTCTAAACCAGGGATTCCCAACCCTTTTCAGGGGGCGACCCCCTTTAGGAATTGTCAAAACATCTGGGGCCCAATAAAAAAATTTAGAAAAAAATATGACTTAAATGAACGAAACCGATTTCTTTTTGGTACAGTGACGTAGCCAGAAATCTACTGTGGAAGGTATTTGATTGATTGATTTGTCTTTATTTAAGAGACTGTGGAAGGTATTTTCGACGTTCAATGATACGCTTTTTTTATTCGACACTCACATTTCGTAAACAATGATGTCATGAACATTAAATTTGAGTCGTTGCTAGAAAATAGCGGCGCAGCCGAAAATTTTTTTTCTTCTGAAGGCGTTACTGGGGATGGCGGCATACCAAATCAATATTAGTATAATTTGCACAAAATAGAATAAAAATTTATTAATTTTTTTGGTAACATCGCGGCCCCGCGGACCACCGGTTGGGAACCCGTGCTCTATACGTTCGCACTTGGGATCATGTTTACAACCCCTCCTGCAGTGCTACGATGCCGAACCCGCGATCCTTTAGTAGATCAGAGAGAATGCGTATGCAATAGAGGTAATAAACTATAGAGGAAGAATGTCGCTGGCGTGGTCGCCGCAACATCTCTTGCTGGAGGAGATAGGGAAGGGAGGGACATAAGTGTCAAAGCGAAAAAGTATGCAATTTGACAGATGGCGTGGTTGCGAACAAGAACAAAGGGAACACCAGCGACATTCTATAGTTCATTAACTATATTATACGGGTGCCCCCAATAATGCTGAGAGACCGTCAGTTCAACATACCGAGTTTCCAATCGCATGTGGTTTCCATTGGTCAGAATTCGCATCAATCTGTTGCTGATTTTCCTTTCCAATGTTTCTTTACGATTTGCTCGCAGAGACGGGTGCCAAATTATTTTCCGGAGGACCATGCACAGTTGAGCTCAGATTTTGCCTGACATGGGGATCAGACGCGGCTGTTGTGTGCCGCTTCTCCTGAAGAACAGACGATCAGGTTTTCAAAAGCAAACTCTCTCTTCCCTGTCAGCCTATGAGCGAAGTTTCTACCGGGGTTGTTCGTTACCCGATCTTCCCAAAGATTGCTCGCAGCCCCGGCTGGTGTCACGCAGATGTACATAGGGATATGAGTTGCTGGGCAGAGGCTAATGGATCTCAATTGGATCTGAATTACGCGAAAACCCAGCCTTTACAGTGCCAAAATACTCAAACTAGGACGTGTGCCGTTGTAAAAAGTACAACACTACCGTAAAACGGGGTATCTTTGATAATGCGAGTAACTTTGATAGTGCGACAGGCATCGAATAGTTTATCTTATAACTATGATTCCTTGATCCAGTTAAGAAAAAGGCAAGCGTAGATCAATACTATACATATGAAAGTTCATCTTACACGTATTTTCGTTAAAACCTAATTTATATACAACTTTTTGGACAAAAATTAAAAATTGTTGATAGTTTTGTCATTTGTCTTCAAACAATCTGCTATACGACTTTGTTTCAACTATTTTTTCAATAAATGAACTTTTATTCTCGATAGATTCATCATAGTAGATTCAAAATCTAGCTTTTAATTTCTTAGCGGAGTGTTTTTTTTATGAAATGGAAGCTATTTTGTAAATTGGGACAAAAATCTCCATACATCGATAAACGCCTAAAAGTATGCAATGCCCTTTTAATTTCATGTAGATAAATCTGTGTTGTTCAAAGTTAGTTAATAAAACACTCAAAAACAACCCAAAATAAGAAAATTTACCATGAATATCATGTAACCAAGTGTTGATGTTCCTATTAACATATATTTTTACAAATGTAATGATTTTTGACAGGTAATTTCACTGTTTTTCACACTCAGTACTTCGCAAATTCAATTTTATACGAAGAATTTAGTAAAAAATCAATGTTTTGATATAGAAAAATCTATCTGATATATTCCACAAGGCTTCTCTTATCATGATACTACTATTAAGACTTCAATCAGTGATTATTTTTCAAGATTTGATGTGTTTTTCAGGGCACTATCAAAGTTACCCCAAAATGAAAATCTGATTCTGGCGCATATGGAAAACTAAAAGTCATCTAAAATATTTAAGATTATTAAATCTTTCAATTGCAATTTAAAACTGATACCCCAGTACTTGTTTTAAAAATATAAAACTAAGGGAAATACTGTTACATGGAAAAATATTGAGAAAATTCGACGAAAAACTATCAAAGTACGGTACCAAAAAACCTCGCTCGCCGTATACATCGCGAGTGCAGTGAGTTTTTGGATCAAACAGGCGCATGTACGGAAAGGTTAAGGCTGGTTTGGGTATTGTAGGGTAAATACCATCTCTTGTATTTTAAAAATTCGTGGATTTTTTGTTCACTAATCTATCCCAATGATCAAACGACAAGCATGCACATTGGTTAAGTTAGGCTAGAATAAAATCTGTATGTTTTGCTTAATTTTATCTGAGGGGGTTAGAGGCAGAGGGGTGTAAGTGACCAAAAATTCAAAATTGAGATAAATATCGTACGTGATTTTACGAGATCAGCTTTGCTTGTTGCCAAAGACTAGTAATTTTTAAAAATGTTTGAGCATGTTTAAACGTTGATTGAAAATATGGCGCTTAACCGTTGAGGAGATTTGCTTGGAGGCAGAGGGGTGTAAGTAATTTATTATATTTACATGACGTATTGAATCTATTTTTTTATGATTTAAATAAAAACAATAGAAATATTGTTGTTCCTGCATATAATTGGTTGAGTTTTCCCATACTAATTTCAAGCTCGTTGAGCGCCCTCTTGAACTTAATCGATTTCATCCAAGTTTTGACCGTGGCTCCTAAGATTCTGAAACAACTGTTTCAGTGGGTGAGACTGTTCAAATTTTATGTTTTTCATATAAGTGAGGGCCACCCCAATGTACACCAACCACCTTGCACTTGCACAAGAGCAAGAGCGAGAAGACCTTCCACGAAGACGAAGGATTCAGGTCTTCTAATTTTAGAAACCGTCGTACAGACATTAGTACGTGATACGCATACCAAATGAGCATCACCCACCAGGCAACATCACAGGCAATGCCATCATTCTGTTTCACCCGACACATTCTATAAGTAGAGGAGATGGTGAGAAATTAATCCTTTCGATAAAATGGATACTCAGAAAAAAAAACTGAAAATTAGACAAAACTGAACAAAACGACTGAATAATATGATAGAAATGTTAAAATGTTCAAAATTACTAGCATTTGCTGTGAGATGATAAAGCCTGCTCAACGAACAGTCAATCAACCAATCATGCGTGTTTATAGATTTTGAGATAAGGATGACTTAGGGTATTATCGGCAGGTTTGTTCTCTTCGTCGTGGGGGATTTATGTCGGTCGAATTGCCTAAAACTTGGCCATATAATTCAACTTGATTAGGATTGATTAGAGGTCAACTCTGGGTTCTACAGGTTTCAAAAAACCCTCCATTACGAATAGAACAAAACTGATTGAATTTTGCGTGTAATCAACGATGACATCCGAACTCAATCGTCAGCCAGTCGGAAGGCGATTTCGTCATTCGATTCCACTGTGACGTGAAAATGAGTAAAAACTGTTGTGTAGTACCACTATGATCGACTGGTTTACAATCCTTGCCCTCGGTAAGAATACTAGCTACGTCACTGACAGTAACTTGACATTTTTTCGGTTTTGGCTCCCCATTTCATAATATGCACTGCAACAGATGCGTTTTATAACATCTTCCCCTATGACAACCCAAGGACGTTGAGACTTACACCCACCCTTTTTCCTGTCACATCGTCATCACTCACTGCATCCGTTCCTCAACCAGACAGAGTTGAGTCAACTGCAGGGCACGGGCATGTACATTGTACACATGGGGGGCGGTGAAAGGATATGAGACTAGAAGGCGGATTGGTATTCTATGTTCTTCGTTCGACGAAGGAAAACGTGCCGTAATATTGCTGCATCACGTTTCCCAGGCTTGTCTGTCAACCTCCTAGGCAACGTCGACCAACGTCGACAGACGGGGATATATGAGGCAAGAATGTAGATATGGAACAAGAGGGAGGTGAAAGATGTGTGGTGGAACTCCAACCCATCCACTTTCGCTCATTTCCATTTGATTTTTTTTTTCCGGTGGGCTTATTTTCCGAATAGCTTTTTGCTGTCGCTCGTATTTTCATTCCGTTTATAGCTTTGGCTGCTGGTAGGGATATACCAACGTAATAGAACGACATAGAAGGTGGCGGTGCTGTCTGTCGATTAGTTTTCTGTCGTTGGTTGTTGGTTGGTGTACCGATGAGATGATGAACCCATGGAGGATCCATCCTGGTGGTAGCGGAAAGTCAGGTGTGTAAGGAAATGAGCTTAATGACTACAAGATTGAAAACACAAGTTTAACGTGGTGATGATGGTTGTCGTACGACTTGCAAATAGTTTGCATCCGTTTTCATCAGCGCTACATGGAAATGTTTTTAATCGAGCCGTTAGATTTGTTAACATGACAAGATTCGCTAATGTCGGTAATGGAGCCCACTATCTCGACCATACATACCCTTGCATAGAACGCGCATGTAATGAAGGTTGCTCTTACCTGAAAAGAGAGAAAGGTAATTCAATTAGCTATCTACTTTAGAAACAATACTTGTATTGGTTTTGATAATTGAGTATAAAATTTTATTTTGATAAAAAAAATTCAACCGTCGAATTATGAATGAATAATTGGCTCTAATGCATGCCATTCTCTCAAACATTGTAAAGTTAACAACTTTACTCAACCCTCTACAGAAAACCTTAAATGATGATCCATTTCGGAAACCTGGGGTCCATTTGGACCCCAAATTCGTTCTTCTGTATCGCATAATCCTGATTTATTATCGGGATCTTCAGTAAAGTTGTTGGTTTAGTCAAGGACTTACAGATGCTGAACCGTTTAATTCGGAATTTCATATATAGGTGGCGCTAGTGAGTATGTAAGTATTCAGTATTTGAGCACATATGTATATATCAAGATCCTGACCACATAGAATTTTGGTGTCTTCAGCAAAGTTGTTTGTTAGGTAAAGTGTTTACTAATGATGGACTGTTTGTTTGAAAATTTCACACATAGATGGCGCTACTGACCATGCAAATTTTATATTAATATATCTCAGGATCCTGATCACCTAGAATGATGGTATCTTCGGCAAAGTTGTTGAGTTGCTCAAGGATTGACAGATACCGGTCCGTTTGATTTGGAACTTCACTCATAGGTGGCGCTAGTGAGCATATAAGTATTAAGTATAAGGCCACAATTATATCAAGATTCTGACCACATAGAAATTTGGTGTCTTTGGCGAAGTAGTTTATAGGGTCAAGTGTTTGCTAATGATGGACCGTTTGTTTGAATATTTCACACATAGATGGCGCAACTAATCGTGTAAAATCTTGAGCCCCTAGAAAGATGATATCTCCGGCAAAGTTGTTGGATACGTCAAGGACTTACTGATGGTGTACCGTTTGAATTGGTACTCCACGTATAGGTGGCGTTACTGAGCACGCATATTTCATATATCTCATACATCGCAGGATTCTGATCACTTAGTAAGATGGAGTCTTCGGAAAAGTTGTTGCATTGGCTAAGTACTTACTGACCATTGACCGTTAAATTTAGAAATTCACCATACGTAGATGGCATTGGTCAGTTTAGTCAGCATGAAAATTGCATATGTTATATATTTCAGGAATCTGAGCTCAAAGGAACATGGAGGCTTCAGTAAAGTTATTGTAGATCAACGACTTACAGTTAATCGACCGTATCCACATGTAGATGGCGGTACCGACCATGGAAATTAAATATCTCATTTATCTCACGCTGTACAACATAGTGACCTGTACAACATGGCAAACTTGTGGCCGTCCGGCTAGCATCGTCAAACATACTCGATGGTGTGGCATACTGTTTGAGCAACAGAGAGAGCAGCGCTGGAGTCTTAATGGTAAGCGTGATTTTCTCGCACTCCAGGTGGTCTAGGTTCTCTCGTAATTTAAAAATATCTGTTCACGTCTTCCTTTGGATGTACAGCCGTTGGTCTCGGCCCATATTTTGATGGGTTTGAAATGTAGGGTGGCATGCGTGTGTGTGGACTTTTTCGGTTGAGTCAAACAATCAAGCCCAAAAAATGTACCAATTATAGCTAACTATGTAGTTGGGAAACCAGCAGTTAAAATTTTAGAGTTATTGGTGCATTCAATAAAAAGTTACAGCTTGTTGAAAATGTTCTAGCCCGTAATAAAAATTGGCTAGCTCATGCAAATTTACAACTAGCACCGCCTAGTGGCAGAAACTCGAATCAAACAATAGTTCAAATGAATGCCCTTGATCTACCACACAATTTTGTCGAACACAACATATTTCCAAATCATTAGGATCCTGAAATATGTACAGTTTGAAATTTGTTTGCACTCTAGCGCCGTCTAGCGGTGGAATTCCGAATCATTCGTACCATCATCTATAAGTCCTTCACCAACCCAAACAACTTTGCCGAAGACACCAACGCTCCATCTAGCCAGGGTCCTGAGATATAAGAGATTTAAATTTTGTTATTATTACATCTGTTTATCTGTCATTTCTTTGATGTCAAAGACAAGTAGACGTAACACTGACAAAATTTGTATCCCATATATTTAGAGAGTTGGTGTTTTAGCAAAGATATTCAGCTGTTCAAGAACTTTTCGTAGCTAGAGTGAAAATAAATTTTAAATTTTACAAATCTCAAGATCCTGATTATTTAGAAATATGGTACCTTCGGCAAAGCTGTTAAGAAGATTAATGTGAATTATTATTTGGTTTGAGTTTCTGTCATTAGATGGCGCTAGTGGCAAATTTACAAAAAAAAAACAAAAATTTTAATTATTAGCCAGAAAATTTAAAACAAACTATAACTTCTTACTAAGTGCACCAAATTTTGAAGGCAAGATCCCCAACTAATTAGTTATAATTGATACAAATTTGGGCTTGATTGGTGAATTCTACGTGAAGTTGAAGTGTTTCTAGTAAAATTCTCCTATTTTCACTGCAGACTAATAACCTATATCTTAGGGTTAAGTTCACCAAATTTATTTAAGTTTTGAAAATGTATGAATAATAAATTGGTCTTTGTTAACTTGGCTTGACTCAAATTTGTTCGAAGAGAAAAAAAAAGGTACAGCTTGTTGAATACATTTTTAGAAATTTTTATCATTTGCAACCTATTTGTAACGTATTTGTAACTAAATTTGTAACTAGCACCGCCTGGAGATGAAATTTTGCATCATCAAACTGTAAGCTCTTAACTTACCAAACAGTTTTGCCGTGGAAACCATCTTTCTAAGTAACCAGCGTCCTGAGATTTGAAAAAAAGATAGGCTCTTTAGCGCCACCTATTACTGAAATTTCGAGTCAAACGGCCCATCAACTGTTAGTCCTCGACCAGCTTAACAGTATTGCTGAGAACACTAACACTAAAAGTAATCAAAACCCTGAGATATATGGGTGAGAAATTGTGTTATTGTTGTGTCGGTTTTTTTCTGATATCACAAGATGTCAAGATGTGATACCTCTTAGCTTTTTTTTTGGGATCCACTGGTATGCATTTGGTTCATCAAAATATTTGAACCGCCTCCTGTGAACACGTGTGCACTGAGTGTTGTTTTTTTTTTTTGAGTGCGCGCAGAAATTGTGCACTGGGATTATGACTTGCAGGCTCTTGTGCTATATGAGATTTACAAATTGCATGCCCAGTGACGCCACTTATGAGCATAATTTATAAGTTCTTGCAACGTATTTACAGAACCTTCAATTTTACTAAATAGTCTGAATCCTAATGTAAAAATGATTCAGACAGAGGTTCGAATCAAACGGTCCAGAGACGGTAAGAGAGTTATTCGGACCCTGGGATATTTAAAGTATATAATTTGAATACTCAGTGGCGCCACCTATGTGTGGATTTCCAAATCAAATTTTGCATCATCTGTAAGTTCTTGATCTATGAAACAACTTTGCCAAACACACCATCTTTCTATGTGATCAGGATCTTAAGATTAAAATTTGCATGCTCACTAACGCCACCTATGTGTGGAGTTTCAAATCAAACGGCCCATCATCTGGAGGTAATTGACAAACACAACAACTTTCTCAAAAGCGTCACCTTTCCAAGTGATAAGGATTCAGTGATATATGAGACACAAAATTTGCATGCTCACTAGCACCACCTAGTGGTGGAATTTCGAATCAATCGGTCAATTATCTGTAAGCGCTCGACTTACTGAGCAACTTTCCCGAAGATGTGACGCTTCTACAAGCTCTAGATCTTCCGATAATTTCGTTTGAAGACATTATGTTACTAAATTTCCAAATAGCGCCATCTAGTGAGGAAATTTTTAATTAATCAATTTACCGCCAGATGGTGCATGACTTACCGAACAAATTTGCCGAAGACATCAGAATCAAAAAATATAGAGAATTCAATTTGGGGTACAAATGGACCCCAGGTATGCAAAATCGCCCGGTTTAACTTTGACATGGAATAAAAATCAAAGTATGCCATGAAATCAACTTAATATTTGCTTCAATGATAGAACTAGGTCTAGTTTGAAGGTATTGACAAAATAAAGTCAATATGTTGTACCTAACCTGTTTGCCATTACTCCAAAGTTGCCTGAGGTCCAAATGGACCCCAGGTATCCATAAGAGGGTTAAGAAAGTTCAACTACATTGACAAATTACATAGTATACCGTCGTGCGGGGCTACTTTTGAAATGCGGGGCTACTTTGGACACTTTTGAACATGGATTTTTTTAATTCAAAATATGGTTCAAATCTGTTTGATGTCTTTGGAACTATTATGAAGCAATAGTTTTCCCTTCATTTGGTTGAAATTATTTTTCAAAAAGATCGTTTATTGCTTGTCAGGACGCGAAAAAACATCGAATAAACCGATAAAATATACATAACGTATCAGAACATTTGGTCTGTAAACATTGTTTCTACAGTTCATAAATTTCAATGGGTTGATCAATTCATTCAAAATGTATCAACGTAGCATATACAATCGAATATTTGTATCGTTATACATTGTAAATGACCGTTTCACCTAAATAAAGGATAGATGGTCCCTTTTTTCAGCCTGTCTATATTACTATATCACGTTGCTCATAATACCAAAGATAGCACAGAATCATATAAAAACGCATATTTATTGAAATCATGTACGATATAGTATGCTTTAATTTTGGTACAATGTAGTTTTCTAAATAACCCAGGAATTTTAAGTGCAGTTTTGTTATAGTTAAACATGTCCAAAGTAGCCCCCATCCGGTTCTATATGAGATGTGTCCGATTGGTGTACAGTGGCGTTTCGGTTTTATCACTAGTCGTTTTAATCACTACTCGCCCAAATTCACGGTTTTCTGTTCGATTATATCACGATTTTCATTCCGTTTTTATCACACTTGTTTTAAAACATTCCGAAATCAATATAAAATAAATACTGCATTGTCCAGTCCACCAAAACAGTTAAAAAATATTAGCTACGACTTATATATTTTGCGGCTGAACGATTTGGGATAAAATATTTACATTTATTTCTCGTTTCGCTAAATTCACGGTTTCGTTTATATCACGGTTAAATTTTTTTTGACCGTGATAAAACCGAAAAACCACTGTATAGACAACTTTTTTGTTTATTGATGGATTTAGTTCAAATTTTGCATACATCCTACATACATACTCACAATTATTATGTGTGAAAATTGTGGAAATCCATACTACTCTGGGAGTTATAATGTCATGAAGTTGAAAAACCATGAAAAAGTGTAAAAAGAAGCCCCGCACGACGGTATACTGTTTGTTTACAATACTAATGGCTTTAATTTAATTTAACAAATAGGTAAGTAAGGAGAAATATTTAATAACAAACAGAACGCCAATATGTATTAACCTTTATCCAGCCAACGTACATTTCCCACATTTGGAAAAGCACAAAAATGGTCATAACTTTTTTGTTTTTCGATGGATTTTGATAAAATTTTCAAAACTTCCCGAAAAACTCTTCTACTTTATGATGGATGCCTGGTCCACATGGTCCCGGAGTTATTCCAGATTGTCTTGGGGTACCAAAATTGGCCACATACTTTGCGCAACGTATATCTCAAGATCCCGATTAGGTAGAAGTATAGTATCTTCGGTGAATTTGTTAGCAGGTTAAGAACTAACTGCCAACGGCGACTTTGGTTCGCGATTCGGCCGCTAGGTAGCGCCAGTGTCAAAAATGTTCTAACCCTCATATATCAGAAACCTGATAAGATAGAATGATGCTGTCTTCGGCAAAATTCTTCAGCAAGCTCAGAACTATCTGATAGTAAAGTTTTTGGTTTGAGATTTATCCGCTAGGTGGCGCATTGTGTCTGAAAAATTCAAACACGTTTATCTCGATACCCTAGTGAGGTACAAGCATGCCGTTTCCAGCAAAGTTGTTCAGCAGGCTATGAACCATCTGGCAATGGCGTTTTTAGTTCGAGAATCGTCCGCTAGGTGGCGCCAGGGTAAAATCTTCAAACTTCCATATCTTAGAATCCTGATAAGATAGAATGATGCCGTCTTCAACAAAGTTCTTCAGCATGTTAAATACTATCTGATAGTTGAGTCTTTTGTTCGTGATTTATTCGCTAGGTGGCACCTTGTGCATAATATTTAAACACGTGTATCTCGATACTGTAATAATCTTAAAGCATGGAGTTTTCTTGTTTGGCAGTTTGAGATCTATCCGGCATCGGCGACGCTAGATGACACCAGCAATCAAAACATTCAAACAATTTTATCTCAAAAATAATAAAACGCCCAGCAAGTTGTTCCGAAAGTTAAGAGAAACCCGAGCAGAAAAGAATAGCAACAAAATAACATATCGAAGTATAAATCTTAAATAACATTATACCTCGATATGCCCTTCATTAGGTGTACATAAGAGGCAAAATAACAAAAAATAATACATAATTTATGTATTAATAACACCTGAAAAATAACAAGTCTCGTTATTTCAATAATAAATGTATACCATAAATTTCAAGTGCTCTATTTGTTATCCAGAAGGTATAAAATAACAAAGAAATAACATTTCTAGCTATTAAATTGAACATTTTTCGATAGCTCCATGATGTAATAACAAATCTTGTTATTCAGTTTTTTACCAGCTAAATCAACAATTCCACATCAATACCTAACTTTCCTCAAATATCTCCAATTGTTATTGAGGTGTTCTCATAACATTGCGTTGAACAATATAGCAATACCAACTTGAGGTATTAGAGCACTGGTTGCTCTTTGCACGGTATTTGTAAGGTATGCCCTTCTGCTCGGGAAGTAAGACGTATCTGGTGTCCTTGGTTCTGATATTATTCGATAGGTTCCGTCTAGTGTGAAGAAAATATTTGTATGAACACCCTAATGAATAAGAAGTATTTCATTTTCAGCATAGTTGTTAAGCCATTTGGCAGGATAGTAGACGGTCGAGTACGGTGGTACAAGAGGTAATACTTTAACACCGTCTTTGACCCCCAGCAGACAAATTTTGTCGCCCTACAATATTGCTTTTTATACCGTTTTTTCTTCCGGGTATGTTTCCGGGAATTTCTACAGGAACTCTTCCGGGATTTTTTTTCAGGAATTTCTTCGGGAATTCCACCGCGAATTTATCCAAGAATTCCACTGGGAAATCCTCAAGAACTTCATCAGGAAATCTTCCAGGAATTCTTCTAGGACATCCTTCAGAAGTTCCTCCAGGAAATCCTCTAGGAAATCCTCTAGGAATTCCTCTGGGGATTCCTCCCGAAATTTCCCCAGAATTTCATCTATTACTCCCATCAGGAACTCCTTCAGAAATTCCTTCGGCAATTTCTGCAGGAATTCTTCTGGGAATATTTCCAGGAATTCCTCCAGACTTTCTTTCAAAGATTTTCTCCGGAAATTTCACTAAGAATTTCCCCAGCAATTCGTCCATGAGTACCTCCGGCAATTCCTTCATGAACTCCTCCGGGAATTTCTTCAGGAATTCCTCCGGGATGTTCTATATATATATCAGTTGTTTTTTTTTTTAATTCTTACGGATTTTTTCCAGGAATCTCTTCAGGAAGTCTTCCGTGATTTTTTTTTCTCACAAAACCCTCGAAAATTTCTCCCGGAATTCCTCTAGGACTTCCTTGCCGAATACCTCCGGGAGTTTATCCAGGAATTCCTCCGAGAATGTCTCCGAGAATTTCTCCAGGAATTGTTTTGGGATTTTTTCTGGAAATCTTCCAGAATATCCTCCAGGAATTCTTTCAGGAATTCCTCCTGGGACTCTTCTGAAATTCCTTCGGGAATTTTTAAAGGAAATCTTCGGGATTTTCTCTGAAAATTATCTGGGAATTTCACCAAGTATTACTTTGAGAATCCCTATAGGATTTCCTCCAGGAATTCCTCAGGAAATTTCTCTAGGAATTCCGCTGGAAAAATCTTCAGGGAATCCTCCTTCCTGAGGGATTTCCCGAAGGAAATTCTTGGAAGAATCTCTGGAGGAATCCGCTGAGGGAATTCCTGGAAAAATCCCCGAAAGAATTCCTGGAAATAATCCCGGAAAAAGTCCTGGAGAAATTACTGAAGGAATCACCGGAAGAATTGCTGCTGGGAGTCTTAAAAGAATTCTCGGAGAAAATCCTGGAGAGAATCGTAAAGAAAAATTCCTAGTGGAATTCAAGGAAAAAGATTTTCTGAAGAAATTCCTAGTGGAATTTCTGGAGAAATTCCGGGGAGAATTTCCAGAGATATTCCCGGAGGACATTTCCGGAAATATTCCTGGAGGAACTCCTAGAAAAATTCTCGAAGAAATCCAGCCTGTAAAAATTCTTGAAAGAATTTCTTCAGGAAATCTGCCTGGAATTGCTTCGGAGATTTCTTCAAGAAATTGTCCGGGAAAACCTCCAGAAGTTCTTCCAGGAATTCCTCCGGAAACTCCCCCAGAAATTCCTCTAAAAATTTCATCAGGAAAACTTCCTTTTTTTTCTCGAAAAAAATCCACTGGGAATTTCTCCAGGAAGGCTTCTGTGACTTTTGTTACAGAAAACCCTCTGAGAATTTCTCCAGGAATTCCTCTGGGAATTTCTCCAGGAAGGCTTCTGTGACTTTTGTTACAGAAAACCCTCTGAGAATTTCTCCAGGAATTCCTCTGGGAATTTCTCTAGGAATTGCTTTGGGAATTTCTCTAGGAATTCCATCGGGAAATTCTCCGAGAATTCCTCCGGAAATTCCACTAGGAATTTCTTCAGAAAATCTTTCCAAATTTTTTACTGGAATTCCACTAGGAATTTCTTTACGATTCCCTCCAGGATTTTCTCCGCGAATTCTTCTAAGACTCCCATCAGCAATTCTTCCGGTGATTCCTTCAGTAATTTCTCCAGGACTTTTTCCGGGATTATTTCCAGGAATTCTTTCGGGGATTTCTCCAGGAATACCCTCAGCCCGACCAGAAAAATATTTCAAGTTTACAACACATTGTGTTATGATGATATGAAATTTTTTTATAACTTATTTTGTTATAAACTAGATGCAGGATGATGTTAAAATAACTAAAACTGTAACAAAAAGTACACCGGTCTAATCAAAATAATAACCTATTTTGTTATAATCAGAACAAAGTTATAACACAATATGATATAAATTTTAGCTTCAAGAAAACTAGTTTCTATCATATTTTGATACAATTGTGTAAAATGATGTTCTGAATGTCAAAGAATCAGAACTAAATTATTTCACAATGAGTTATTGAACAACATTTATAACATAATATGATACAATTGAGTTATAATATTTTTAAACACCAATGATGTTAAACATGATTATATCACAATGAGTTATACATATCATGGTTTGTTATAGTTATGTTATATTTTTGTTAGAATCTTCTAGTCGGGAGGGGATTGCTCCAAAGATTCTTCCAGGAATTTCTTTCGGGAAATCCCCCAGGAAGGAGGATTCCCTGAAGATTTTTCCAGTGGAATTCCTAGAGAAATTTCCTGAGGAATTCCTGGAGGAAATCCTAGAGGGATTCTCACAGTAATACTTGGTGAAATTCCCAGAGAATTTCCTGAGAAAATCCCGAAGATTTCTTTTAAAAATTCCCGAAAAAAATTCAGAAGAGTCCCACGAGGAATTCCTGAAAGAATTCCTGGAGGATTTTGTGGAAGATTTCCTGAAAAAAATTCCCAAAACAATTCCTGGAGAAATTCTCGGAGACATTCTCGGAGGAATTTCTGGATAAACTCCCGGAGGTATTCGTCAAGGAAGTCCTAGAGGAATTCCGGGAGAAATTCTCGAGGGCTTTGTGAGAAAAAAAAAATCACGGAAGACTTTCTGAAGAGATTCCTGGAGAAATTCCTAAAGAATTAAGAAAAAACAACTGACAGTTTTCCTTAGAAAATTCCCGGATATATTCCTGGAGAAACTCCTGGAAAAATTTCCGGAGAAATTCCTGGAGAAATTCTTGGAGGAATTCCTATAGAACATCCCGGAGGAATTCCTGAAGAAATTCCCGGAGGAGTTCATGGAGGAATTGCCGGAGGACCTCATGGACGAATTGCTGGCGAAATTCTTAGTGAAATTTCCGGAGAAAATCTTTGAAAGAAAGTCTGGAGGAATTCCTGGAAATATTACCAGAAGAATTCCTGCAGAAATTGCCGAAGGAATTTCTGAAGAAGTTGAAATCCTGGGGAAATTTCCGGAGGAATCCCCGGAGGAATTCCTAGAGGATTTTCTAGTGGATTTCCTGGAGGAGCTTCTGAAGGATATCCTAGAAGAAATTCCTGGAGGAAGTTCTTGAGGATTTCCAAGTGGAATTCTTGGATAAATTCGCGGTGGAATTCCCGAAGAAATTCCTGAAAAAAATCCCGGAAACCTACCCGGAAGATAAAACGATGTAAAAAAGCAATATAGTCCATTTTACGAGCCGATTTTATGAATGAATTTTGACAGGAGATAGCGTCCAATAACCCGTGAAAATCAATATCATCATCAACATTGTTGTCACTTCGTAAAATGGCTCATTGTAGGGCGACAAAATTTGTCTGCTGGGGGTCAAAGACGGTGTTTAATTATTGAATGCAATACTGGAAAGAGATGCATAAGAGACTTTTAAAACATGGAACGTTACAAAAAAATGAGCATTCCCTATGTGAATAAGTATTACTTGCATTTCCAGCCTACATTAGATCAATTAAGGCCCAAATGAATGGCAGTTGTTATAAACACATTGGAACATTCATTTCGATTACTTTAATGATGTTGGAAACAAAATTAATAAATATTGCTTGATCCTTGTCTAAATCCGTTTTGGGGAAAAAGTAAAATTCAATTTATTAAGAATTTGTTCAGCATTTCAAGGGAATCTTAAAAAAACAGTACTTGAAATTATGACGATCCTTGTAAGGGTCAACCACAAAAAATACCACACCTCCCCTAGATAGATTTATTGGGGTTTTTAATAAATAATTTCCCACCAACCAGCAAGATCCAGATCCGCAGCTGCGTTAGAAATAGGGCCCCCTTGTGACAACTTTTCACGATGCGGCCCCCGGCATCGGTTTACGAATGGAATAGGAAAAATACATACATCCAGCAGGAAACATATCCTTCTCGAATGTCGACTGTTGCTATGATGGCGTGGGACCAATATATCTCCATGCCATTGTGCAGTATTTTATTGTTGTTCCGACTTGTGCTGGCTGCCAGGAAAATCCCAATTGGCCGATAACCCGTCGGAAGGAGTCACTTTACGGGCATCAGCATAGTCAATTCCGCGCCGCTCGCCATTCAGAACGCTACTCAGATAGCAAAAGTTTTAAAGCCAACTTGAGAACGGGAAATCATGAATGAAAAATTGAAAACTAATAAACCCTTCCAGCAGAGCAGACTACGGACGGGGAGACGTAAGTTGGAAAGTGTTGCTACAACAACAACAGAGCGCCTTCAGTGGACCATTGGGATATACCACCAACGACGTCGTCAGGAGCCAACGCAATGAATGGATGTTGCCTTAACGATCAAAACAGAGCATAAAAATATGATCTGGGGTCGTAAAATTTAAATTATTACTCACTCTGGAGTGCCCAGCCGCCAACAACCACTGAAAGGGCAGCACATAGCCAGACGGATAGTCGACGGCATTGCCTGCCAATGGGACGTCATATTTCTCTATTGGTTTCATGTTTTTAGGTTTTATGTGCCTATTATCCTGCAGTTAGTTGGCCTCTGGTGGCGAACCAGACGGTGAAATCGAATGCCAGGTATTTGACGTCTAATAATATGCTTTTGCTTCTTGTTCTGCCACCACAAGTTCGTTTTATACCTACTAGCTAAAATATTGTCATCAGGAAATTTTAAAATTCAAAAAGCAAGTGCTGATATCATCCTTACAAATACTATAGGATAAGCAAACTAACCTTCAGGATATGATCTAATTCATTTAATCAACAATAGTGTAATTTTCCAATTGTTGCACGGCTAAAAACTCGCCTATTGTTGCACACTCCATGTTTGAGGTGTGCAACAATTGGCGATTTTTTAGCCGTGCAACAATTGGCAAATTACCCTATGTATTGAAATCCAAATGAAAACTTTTTTTTTCAATTTGATGTTCTGGATCTATAATATTATCGTGTAATTTAGAACAGTACTGAGGATTAATAGCCATCATAGTAATATTGTTGTGCTACATGGCGAAGCTCAGTAGGTATGATGATATACTGAGAGGTCATTCAAGTCTTGGAAATTCTCCTGAAGTATTGAAATCAACATAGTTCCCCAGACTAGTTTAAAAGTTTGAAACATAGCATATTGATGTTTAAGGATGTCCTTTCCAGAGATTACTAATTTGCCAACCGGCAGAGATTTGCTCCTCCTAGAATCGATCAGTTTTTCTTCCACTACCGCTGTACTGATGTGTACTGACATTAACCACCTGTGTTGGATAGTTGGTCGTTGAGCCACTTCCGCTGTGGCACGAACAGTATTCACGTTACACGCCGTACGCATATCCTTGCGCATCTCTGCGAACCTAGGACATTGGAAAACGACTTGCTCTGGGGTTTCTTCCATGTTCAAGCACACCGGGTAACGAGGGGAAGACGCGTGCGCAAGACTAAACAGTCGTGCCCGGAAAAATACTGTGTCAGATGATTCTGTTGACCCACGCTGAAGCATTTGGGATCAGCTGCCGGATACACCGTCCATTTGCTGCAGCCTTGCTGCCACTTCGCCAACGAGTCCGTTCTGACTATTATACTCGTATTTCTAGCGTTCCTCAGTGGATAGCATTTGACAATGTTGGTTGACTCTAACACCAGCATCTCAACTTCTTTATCATGTCTATCATGTCGTCTGATACCACTAAGACGACGACGTCTGCGAAACTCAGGATGCCGACTCTTTCCGGAGCTCTTTTCCATCGCATTCCGGAGCGTTGGAGCCAAGCATGAAACTCAGTGGTACATCTGCCGTCACTCTAAACGGCTTGGTATCGTATAACGAGGACTTTATTCTGGAAGTAGTGCCTTAAAATACTACAAAGATAGTTTCATATTATGCAAAGCAATGGTGATAGCTTCTTATCTCCAACTTAACAACTTTTTAATTACCACTTCTACACTTTTGCTTTACAGGTGGGAGCCTAGGATTCTTTCCTAAGCTAACCATATCCACACATCAGTGTGGATTGATCACCTTTGGCACCAGGAGGTGACCAAGCACCGGCACATACGAACTGCTCAGGCGGAGTAAGCCTAGGCGTGGCGGTGGACCAGCAGTGAGCTCTGCTGATCCTCTTCAGAAATTCCACACATCCGGAAGCAGCTCTGTTCAAGTGATATGGCGCCGTTTCCAAAGTGCCACAGCCCAGCTAGGAGTGCCTCGGGCACATCAGGAACGATGCCAGTAGGTTCCTGATTATGGTGTACTGGTCATGCTTAGTAATTGGTAGATGAGATGGTACACGCTCAGGCAACTCTGCACAAGTGAGCTGATGGCGTCGGCATTCTATCCTCTTAGTAAGTAAGGTCGGGTGATAAATTAATGGCACAAATTTCCCAAATGGAGGAGAACGTGCCTCTGGAGCCGACCTACTGATACCTGAAGGTCGGGTGACACCGACTCGAAACGGTGGCTAGGCTAATGTCGACGCTGTCTTCCGCCCCATAAAAACGGAGGCATGGCCTTAAAATACGTTCCTGATCTGTGCCCAGCTTAGGCAACTAACTGGGTGGAAGTAGGTTGAGATGAACACTCCTGATTAGCGCTGACCCGGCTCTGAGCTCAGTCCCCATAAGGGCCTGGGCCAACCCTTGGGGATAAGATAACCACCAGGATCCTTGGCGACCCGAACAGGAGAAAATAGCTGAAGAATACCTAACTCAGGTATAGAAAACCGAATACCTACAACCTCAATGAGGTATTAAGAAGCCCTGCATAAGAGGTAAAATACCTTAAATAATAACTGGTGTGTATTCTCTGCATAACGCGTGAATAATGGCATCAGGTATGGCAATACCTAAATAATAATTGGCGATTGTTTTCATATAAATAGCGATTTTTACATATGTAATTGAATAATACCTCAAGCAGTTCTCAACAAGAAACCAATAACTCTTTGAAGTATTTTATCAATACCAACAAAATACCAAAATAAGTTATTTACAATACCTGGATATTTGACCAATACCTTGGCATGGTATGATACCTGACTTTGGTATTCTACAGTTACGTGTTAGTTATTCATTCCTGCTCGGGGACTATTTCATTTGCAGTGAGGGATAGCGGCTCTAAGGAGGGCCCAACAGACATGACTTCGAAATTCAACAACTGTTACAAAGTGGTCGAGTGTGGAGTAACTGAGGGAGCCGCGTTCAACCCGTTCGCGCGTGGTGGCTTTGGCCAGATCGCCACTCCGAGGGGCTGGTGCACCCACCAGCGAGCAAGCAGCAGGAAGTTCAAGTTCAACAAGTGGAGCAAGTGGTGCAAGAAGCGGTACAGCGCCGACGGCACAGATGACCGGTGCGGACCTCACGCAGGCGCTGAACCACAACAGGAGCGGGCTACCAAAGATGTTGGTAGTTGCCGAACAGCTGATCGTCTACACGAGCGGGCGGACAACCATCAGCAAGGACTTGAAACAGGTCCTGCTGAAACTCCGCAAATCGCTGGCTATGACCAAGAAGAAGACCTCCTAATGGAAGAGCGGAGTGCTGCTAATGCAAGCAGGGAAGAGCGGTCCACCCAAACGGACAGCTTCCTCTTTGCTGAGCCTGCTGAGGAGACGCGGCCCAAGAAGCGTCCGGTAGAGCCGGGTGCAAAGCCGAAGAAAGAAAAGGTGAAGGCCAGCGTAGGTAACCACGCTGTCAAGCCGGTTGCGAAGCGCGCAAAGGGCCGGGAAACCAAGCCCCAGCAAGCCAACCCTAGGAAAAACGGAGTCCAACCAGACCAAGGGAAGGAGAACCATTGGATTACGGTAAAAAAAAAAAAAGATGAGAACTACGACAACAGCCCGCAAACGAGCGAGAAGTGACACGCTGGTCTTCAAAAGCGATGAAGACACATAGGCCATATGAGGCGAGAATCGTCTCTCACCGTTGGGCGCGGATGTAAAAAACATCCGGCGCACCAGTACGGGAGAGATTATGCTAGTGCTGAAAAAGGAAGCAGCCAATAAAGGTACTTCCTACAAAGCACTAGCTCAAGAGGTACTTGGCGAAAAGGGGCAGGTAAGAGCCCTAACGGTGGGGGCAACTCTCCAGTTTAAAAACCTGGACGAGATTGCCGACGCAGAGGAGCTCGCAGCCGCACTTAAAGAGCAGTGTGGGATAGATGTACTAAGTGCATCGATCCGCCTGCGAAAGGTTCCAGCTGGCACGCAGATTGCTGCGTTCAAACTCCTCGTAGGGGAGGCCAACAAGGCGATTGCAGTCAGCAAGATCAAGGTAGCTTGGTCAGTGTGCCCGCTCGGCATATACGAACCGCCAGTGACATGCTTCAAGTGCTTTGAGAAAGGGGATAAGACCTGGGTGTGCAAAGGCCCCGACCGGAGTAATCTCTGCAGGAAGTGCGGAGCAGAAGGCCATATCACCAGGAAGTGCAACTCGGCACCAAAATGCCTGATTTGCACGGCGAACAAGGGCCACACGACGAGCGGGCCTAAATATCCTGGCACGCGAGGTCGCGGTTCCAGACGACAATGCAGGTTACACAACTAAACCTGATTCACTGTGAAGCCGCTCAACAGTTGCTTTGGCAGTCAGTCTCGGTGTCAAGTACAGACATCGCACTACTATCGGACCCATACCGCATCCCTCCCGATAACGGAAACTGGGTAACGGATAAGGCCAAGGTAACGGCGATCTTTACAACCGATCGTTTTCCGGTCCAGGAAATAATTTCCACGTCGCTCGAGGGCTTCGCAATAGCGAAGATCAACGGGGTGTACTACTGCAGTTGTTATGCCACTCCCAGGTGCACGACAGACCAGTTCTCATCTATGCTGGAATCGTTAACAAGCGCAATAGTGGGATTGAGTCCTGTGGTCATCGGTGGAGACTTCAACGCCTGGGCGATTGAGTGGGGTAGCTGCTTGACTAACGCGAGAGGCTGGGCCTTACTCGAAGCTATGGCTAGACTCAACGTGGATGTCGCGAACGTAGGCGACAAAAAAAACCTACAGTAGGAATGATGAGGGCCCATATAGCCGAGGCGGTAAACGCACGGGTATTCAGCATGACCATTCTGAGGGTGACGGGTTCGATTCCCGGTCGGTCCAGGATCTTTTCGTAAAGGAAATTTCCTTGACTTCCTTGGGCATACAGTATCTTCGTGCCTGCCACACGATATACACATGCAAAATGGTCATTGGCAGAGGAAGCTCTCAGTTAATAACTGTGAAAGTGCTCATAGAACACTAAGCTGGGAAGCAGACTTTGTCCCAATGAGGACGTTACGCCAAGAAGAAGAGAAGAAGAAGGAATGATGTGAAGTCCATCATTGATGTGACCTTCTGGAGCCCGGGTCTAAACCCTAGTTCGGACTGGAGGGTCGACGATGGATACACGCATAGTGACCATTTGGCGATTCGATACAGAGTGGAACACAGAGGAAGACGGCCACAGCCAGGCCCGGATTAAGGATTGTGGGGGCCCGGGGCCCGAGCGGATGTGGAGGCGCTTCTGAGAGATGACCAAAAATGTTTTTGTTTATTCTCGAACAGTACTTGAGCAATATGAAAAATAAAGCTAATGTTAGCAATCAAAAAAGGTTTTTGTGGGAGCCCCTAAAATGTGGACCAACCGAATAATATTCCGCATTATTTGTCATAAAATTTTCAAATTTAAGTATTTCTTACTTGGAGAATGTTATCTTAAGTTGAACCATTCGTAAACTAAATTTGAACTAGTAAACGGGGGCGAGCTTCCAGTGTTGGCCTACAGACTGCGCTAGTGGTTGTTTTGTTTACTCTTGGGGGATTTCAAGTTCCTGAAGAGTTTAGAACATTCTTAGTTGAAATTCCACTGCCTAATGAAAAATAGTTATGAGAATTTACAGATCCATGTGTTTTTCTATTGTTCAGCACGAAATTGGCTGTTGCGGGAGCTGCTGCCGCCAGTAGTTCAAATTAAGATTAACATTGGTTCAAGTTATGATTACGACGGTTCAAATTAAGATTAAAATAATTGTTGACGAATAATCGAATTTTCCAATGAAATTCGGTGCATATACAAACTTGTTACCACTTAACAGAAAGCTTATACCCGTGGCTTTCATGTACGTAAAATTTTGCCGTAGTAAATTATTTCCATGTGGGAGAAAAAATCACTCAAAATTTGCGGTACTTCGGAGAGCCGCAATTTGGTTCAACTTTTGATTACTTACCCTACAGGGGTGGCCAAGTGGGACTCCGTTACTTCCACGGTATCTCGAATCGTACTTGAACTACAGAGAAAACGGCGAGCCGAACAAAAACTAGTTGAGTTGGCCCCCTTCTTCATCCAGGAGATTGAGTTCAACGGGTAGTCTAAGTACTAGCCAGGCCTTCAGGGGAGAGTTAACTTAAGGCGGTAGCTGGTGGAACGCTTACTATTGTACTCATGTAAGGTTTCCCCCCCCCCCCTTCTCGAAGTCATCCCTAACGGGCCGTACCGCAAAAGTAAGGAAGAAAGAGGATGAGTTTTTAGTGGGTCGATCCCCACATCATCCGAGGAACCACCTCTTGGGTATCTGATTAGCAGATTTTCTCATTCTATAAAAAAACACCTTTGCTTGCACGTCTTCTATGGACTGCCGGAAGCGCATCAAACGTCGATTTTTCCTCACAGAAGATCTTTCTCACCTTCGAAAAGTTTTGACAGGCTCCTAAAGATGATCTTCTCCACAAGTTTTCCAGGCGTATCCATCATATAGATCGGCCGCAGTTTTTGGACTTTCCATGTATCCGGAAAGTTACCGTAAACCGGGGTCTTATTGATCTCCGGGTTAAAATTGATCAGTCGTTTTTTAATTAGCCTACTTTAGTTTCCGTACATCATTCGATCAAATGCATTCCATAACTCGTTCTCCGATATGGTTTTGTCCACATCCTTGACTTCAAGCCCTGCCTCCTACGAAACAACTCTCAAAGTGGCCTCGCGGTCCAAAGATTTCGCAACGAGCTCTCTATGCACCAAGCTGTTTACCGAGGATTCTTTTCAAACGTCGCACATCTTTGAGTGTACATAGCCTTACCCAGCCAACCCCTCAATTGCGGATACGTCGACTTGTCACTCGCGTCAATCAATGCCTTTTTTCTCTTCCTAGTGGCTTTCTTTCATTTGCTGTTCCATCTTTTTTATTCTTTCTTTCCTTCCTTCTTCTTCTTCTTCTGCTTTCTTCTTCACGTTGCGTCATCCATCATCTCTCCCATTCCTGGTACGTCCGTGTTCGTTCTCCTGTTTTTTTTTTCTTTCCGAAACTTCCTGTTTTCCCGAGTTGTATTGACAAATATTTTAGAATGGACGCGTTAGCCAACGTTAAAACAATGCAAATCTGCTGAGAATCCCGTAGAAGTTTTTAACTTCATAGAATTCTGTAGGGTACTGCTTCTTCGTGATTGTTACAATGCTAATGGAATTCAAGTATTTAAGGAGGTCGGCTACCATACTCAATTATAAAATAAAAGTATACAGTATGAATCTCTGGCGAAATCACAGTGATTACTATGATACTCCCATGTTTTAAAAGCAACAAATTAATTCCGAAAAAGCAATCGAATTCGAAACACCATTTCCGGTCGATGTCACTACGCTACTGGTTCGATTCTCAATATAGAAGTATTTCACTTGCAACCCGGTTTTCCCACTGTGACAGTCAACGTTATTGAATTTCCGTTCCCAATTCAAGCCGACATCCATTATCGTGGGTCGGGACAGACAAGCTACTCTGCTGTGAGCACAGTGTGTGTCCTTCCTCCAGTCATTAGCCCTCGAAACCCCAACAAATAGCGCAAGGTGGCTAAATTCCAACACGACCCAGCAGTGTCTGCTTATGCAAAAATCATGGGGCCGAGTACGATTCGCACTCGAAACTCGAAATAACACATTACCCTCGGTTCGCCACTTTGACAGGGTTTCTCTGTTCGTCAGCCAACTGTATGGTGTGGGGTGAGTTGGTCGGTATCCCAATGTGCCCTATGTTGTTTATGAGAAGGCAGAGTTTCTTCGCCCTACACTAGGGGGTAGCACCATCGTACCGTGCCATGCTGCTCTGGCAGTTTCGACAAGCAACGCAGCTATGTTGTTACGCTATGCTTTGAGCTCATAATTTTCCGAAATAAATTTGCATGTCAAAGAGCGTCTGCCCATAACGGCACTCTCACGCATACCCGAACACAAGCAAGCATAGTCCTACTGCACAAGTCTGGTGGTTGTCAACGGAGTCGAGCCTTTGCACAAACTACAACAAGTAGAAGGGGGTGAATGCAAAAGATGGTAAGGAAGGAGCCTAGGTGGTGGGCATTGGCGCCAGCCAGACGAAGAACGAATTTAATGAGAAAATAAAAATTATTAAATAGGGTGAAAAGTGTTGCCAAATCGCTCATTAGGCTATTTAGTGTTTGCTAACCGGGAGAATGCAGTACCGAACTCAATTGACTAAGCGTGATCTAACAATCTCCTTTGCATTCAATGTGCGTTTAACAT
The DNA here is from genome assembly GCF_035046485.1 of Aedes albopictus. NCBI lineage: Eukaryota > Metazoa > Arthropoda > Insecta > Diptera > Culicidae > Aedes > Aedes albopictus. Next base: position 279,394,183 of record NC_085138.1, read on the forward strand.
CTTAGTATTGAGCATTGCCAACGAAAAAAATGTTTTTTCTTTAACCTTCCGGCAGTCGCGCGGTTGGCCACCCCCACCAGCACTATGCAAATGCTGAGTACAAAAAGCGAGATTCTTTCAACGTGTTGTACAAAATGCAACAGCACGATCCAGAGTTAAATTGTATTTTTGTATTTGTTTTATTCATCACAAATTTGCATATTTGAATTACTTAAACGAAAATTTGCATCACCAGTTGATCACTTTGACTCCAGCCATATCTTGAGAAGGGCCTAACAAACATCATTGAAAATTAAAAAAAAATACATCTAAGAAATGTGCTGAAGGGTGCGGATCATTTTTCCAAAAGTTGTTGAAACCTGGAATTCGTATGCTCTTCTGGACTCAAACCAAATGAAAAGAAAAACCTCCGAGATAATTCCAAAAATATTAGGATTTAGAAGTGACGCATACGCATCAAAGTTGAATTTCAGAGAAATAAAAAGATTCTTTCACTTTAAGGCGAAACTGGAAGCATTTCCTCACTTTTTGGTTTTGGATTTTTTATTAAATAACGAAGCAATATTTTCAAAATCGGTTTTCGTGCACATGTAGAGTATGGATCAAGGTATCTTCTGAATTTTTTTCGTAGTGGAAAATGTTTTTCGTTTTTGCAGAAACCATTTTTGAACGAAATTTCACAAAAAAATGGTTTTTGCAAAAATTTTCCACCTCAAAAAAAAATCAGAAGATACCTTGATCCATACTCTACATGTGCACGAAAACCGATTTTGAAAATATTGCTTCGTTATTTAATAAAAAATCAAAAACCAAAAAAATGAGAAAATGCTTCAAGTTTCGCCTTAAGTGCCGTACACACTTATTCTACAGGGTGCGTGCGATATTTTTGCACTTAATCATATCGTAATCATAAAACACGTTTTAAAATTAATTCGACAATAGATCTATACTAAATGATTTTTTCGCGAACAATCGTGATTATTTCAATGATTTAGGAAGAAAACAGTGGTCCTAATATCGATAACCTTTTTTGAACGATCCTGAGAACCGCTGCAAGTCCGTTTTAGTGTTGTTCTCTATATTTTGATCAACAATTGTGTTATTTTAGGTAAAACTAGATTTTTTTTGTACGAGGAGCTCCAATGGGTGTCCGGTCATTTGGCCGAATGCCGTTTGGCCGAATGCCGTTTGGCCGAATGCCGTTTGGCCGAATGCCATCTGGCCGAATGGTCGTTTGGCCGAAAGCCGTTTGGCCGAATTATGTTCAAAAGAATTCAGAGGAAGTTTTTGACATTCCAACTTCCAATATGATCATCAGAAATATTTCCTTCTTTTAATCATAGGCTATTCTTTCTAGTTTTGACATTCAGGGATGAGTTGGCGTTGAATCTGTCAATATTTTATCAAAGATTTTTCCTTCTTTGAATCATAGGCTGTTCTTTCGAGTTATACTGATGCGAGGAATAGTGACATGGTCACTTAAGTTCATCATTTATTTTCGGCCAAACGGCATTCGGCCAAATGGCATTCGGCCAAATGACCCTTTCGGCCAAATGGCGTTCGGCCAAACGGCATTCGGCCAAATGGCGTTCGGCCAAATGACCCGGAACCGCTCCAATAGTATCATCATTATGTGTGCCGTTGAAAAAATATCCCATAAATTTGAAAAAGAGGTTTCTAGAAGACGAAAATGCGAACAACTTGAGTATAAATATATGGAGCAGCTTCATACTATCTGCATTTTCTCAACTGTCAAGAACGCTATGAAGCTGATTTTTTCAGTGTAGTTGGGGGATTCCATAGGCTTGTTACCTTCAAAAAACTGCATCGCTGGAATGGAAGATAGCGGAGAAATAACTGGAAGGAGTCGGAAATTCTAATTTGAGCAATGGTATTCTACTAGGGCTGCTCAAACATTTATGAGAAAATTTAAAACTAAAATATCCTAAGTCTGACCACCTCAATTTGCTGTTTTAGACTCCCATAAGCTACAGCACAAATTTGAGCTGAATTGATAAGGTCTTAGGTATCGCTCGACTAGTCTGAAGTTTATATGGTAAAACTGGTACAAATATTTGCAGGAATGGAATAGTTTTAGTTTTCTGCCACTAGATGTCACTGGAAGCGTTCAATAACCCTTATTTTTAGTATTATTATAGGGAATTCTATGCGTAACATCTTTGTTAAAGACCGTTAAGTGATCCGACGCTTGCTAAAAAAAAATTGTACCCTAGACTTAGTGTATCGAGAAAACAACCAGTTTTTATTGATGCTATTCGATAATGTGTTAAAATCACCACGTCAAAATGATTTAAATTATATTTTTTGAAGCACATCTGTATCATTACGTCTCGTGTATCGTTATCGGGCTTTTACACATTACATTTTACTGATTTCGTCCTATTTAAACAACAAATAGTAGAACCCGAAATGTTATTGGGCGCGCTAGTGTAAAACATAGGATCTGAAAATATTTTCTCATACCGTTTTTGATTATTAATGGTTTTATATTTTCACAGTTCACTAGAAATATGGTGCATTTGATGATGTGGTATTTATATTTTTATTGCAACTCTTTGATGAAATATTCCTGTTTGAAGGTTAGTGCAAAATTACCGCACGCACCCTGTAGAGTCACTTGTTCGGCTGTTCTATTTTCGGTAAAAGTTCGGATTACCGAAGTTCAGCACAGTTTTACCGAAGTTCCGCTAATTTTAACCGAACGTTCGGTAAACATTACCGATGATTCAGTAGAGTTTACCGAACGTTCGGTAATTTTTTGACGAACTTCGGTAATATGTTGCTGAACATTCGGTACCGTAATCCGGGGTCAAATTGATCACTTTAAAACAACTTTTGTGGATAACATTAGTGAAATTCAAAATATTGCCAAAAGAATTTCTGTAAAATCAGTACCCAGTGGATCTCCATGGAACCACGTGACAGAATTTTGTTCAACAAATTTAAACTTTAAGTTAAATAACTCCAAATATCATTAAATTGAAAATGCCACTTTGGGGCGAAATTGATCAGTATACAATTAAGCATCGGTTGGAAAAGAAAATTTCCTTATCCGCTTAATTTTGCCCTTCTAAAACCGAATAATGCGTTTAAAATCTTACAACTAGTGAATTTATAACTTTAAAGGCAAAATTAAATTTTGAAATTTCCCCTTAAACGCCTGCAGGTAGGCAATTTCATTTGAAATAAGTGATTTCTGTCACAATAAATGACTAGTTCAACATAAAATGAACTTTTTTAAACTATTTCATGTTCTTATTAGCTACATAACTTTCCAACCAAGGCTCCACAAAAATGTTAAAACAGAGAATTTACGGGAAGCTCTATTAACAATCGATTGTTTAGTAGCCATGATTTCAGCTAAATGAGTAATACATTGCAAATTCCTAAAAAAATAAGGCAAAGCTAACTTTTTTCTAAAAAAAAAATTCTACGCTCATCTCTTGACATCTACTAACCAGATAACGTGAAAAGTTTAAGATCATAACGACGCTTAAGAGTTCCTAGTATGGAATTACAATGCAGTACCCGAATGATCAATTTCACCCCGCTGATCAATTTGACCCCGGTTTACGGTAATCTGAACTTTTACCGAAAATAGAACAGCTGAATACGGTACTTTATTTTAAGTGTGTAACTTCCTCATTTTAAACCAATTTTCAATCTTTCTGCATGAATCTTTTTAAAATTGATTTTCGAGTAAACTTGTAGAACATGATTTTTTTTCTAAAATAACGAAAAATAGGGTTTTGAGCTACTTGGGCACCCTCGTCAATTCCCGGCACCTCACAGAAAAACAAATCAAAATATAACTTGCCGCATATTTTCCAAGCGCACTTCCGTAGATAATCATTTCCCGCAACGAGAACCACAGGCAATGAGCTACACGTTCACTCTGAAACCGCATAAGTGCTCTAAACAACTATTACACGCAGACGAGTGCACTTCGTCAGCAAAAAGATGGGTGCCGAAGTGATTTCCCATTTGGTTTTGCTGGAAGTTCGGCACTGATGCCGGGAATTGGCGCTGGACTGGGTGCAGTAGACTCGTTCAAAATCAACTTTCCGGCAGAAAATCTTCACAACAATCACTGTTAACAACAAGTTTACGCAATAAAGTTTCTAGTTCACATGGAAGAAATATTTTTTTTTTGTTTTTATTTATGTGTATTTTAACTAATTGCTAATTCTACACTCATGGAAGAAATAGGCGAAAACGGTCATTTCGTTGTGAATTTAGGTAATGAACAATTTTGTTTAGCTGTAGTGCCGAGAAGGGAGTCAAAAACCCTATGAGCTTTTAAGTTTTTTTTTACTCAAAATTTTGGCTGTAGGACTTTAAACTTTTCAACTGCTCAACCAATTTTGAATCTGTTAATGTGTTTTTGCAGATATTTCAGTAGCCTAGAAATATCGTGAATAAATTGTACCTTTAGAAATGTGTTTCTACATGAATAATTATCAAAAACCGTTTAAAAAGGCGGGTCTCGCTAGCTCAATAGAACATCAGGTTTCCCACGAATTCTAAAACCACAGACAAACAGACGTATCACTTGGAACAAATTGCGATAAAAATCATCGTCACGAAAACATAATCGCCCAATGCTAACCAAGCTGTGTTACGCAAATCACTCAGTAGGTGGCGGTAGTGAGCAAACGTCAAAAAGAAGCAAAAACGATGCGAGCGCCGTGACCGAGCGATTTGCAAACTACAAAATATTTGAACTACCCGTTAAGAAGGTTAACGATGAGAGGTGAGTAGAGTGAAACGTCTGTTTGTCTGTGCTAAAACATTCTCAATTATGAGAACATTTTCGTCAATTCATTGGGCTCCAATTTGGACGATATGAGATCTATTATAAAGAAATTCAGCAATATGATAGCTTCAAGTAATGACGAAAGTTTTTATATTCTCATCAAAAAACTTCCAGAAAGTTGCTCATTTTTAGTAAATATATTTAACAAATTTCTCTTAGAAACGGCTACGCAGTCTTTTAACAGTGAAACGATGTTTATTAACTGCCCAATTGTTCGTTAAAAGTTAAAACAATTCATTAAGTCATGTACAAAAAAAAACATTACCAGGACAGTTACAGCTATACAAAACACAAGACCAGAACGACCAAGTTAATTTCTCCTGAAAAAGACACTAATCCCGTGTCGAAACGCTGGGCAGTTAATAAACATCGTTTCACTGTTAAAAGTCTGCGTAGCCGTTTCTAAGAGAAAGTTGAAACCCAACAGTCGAGCCACCAATAGTTTATATTTAACAAATGTTTCCTGAAAAATGGAGAAAAGGCTAAAGTTGCTCCAATTTTGAAGCCTGACAAAAATCCTGCTGAAGTTTCTAGCATCCCAAGTAAACAAAAGTTCCACTTCTCATGACAAAATGCACTTTTAAGTTCTACAAAGATCAGGTAAAGTTCCGAACGGAACTTTCTAGCTGCTTAAGCGGCTAACAATGAGCCTTGCTATAACTTTGCACATAAGTTCCAGCAAGGCTCATTGTTAGCCTCTTAAGCAGCCAGAAAGTTCCATTCGGAACTTTATATGAACTTCGTGGAACTTGAAACCTGCTTAACCCTTCAGCGCGCGCGCTTTTGAAAAAAGTACAACACCATCATAAAACCTCGCACGTTGTATACAACGCGAGCGTGGTGCAGTTTCACTTGCTTGACGGCGCGCGTCCTGAAAGGTTAAAATGCTACTCGGAACTTTGTTGGAACTTTCTAGTTCCTTGAAGTTCATTTCAGTAGCTTGATGTTCTAAGGATTTATTTTTGTCATTTTAGCAAAAGCATCATTATAAGCTAATTTTCATAGACAACTAAATTAAATTCATCAAACCAATTAATATGAAGTGCAAATGAAAAAAAATTGACACCAACACGATTCGAACCGGTAGTCGCTGCGTTAGAGCCCTACACTCTACCCCGACACCACAATTACGATGAAGTACAAAGCAGATGAAATCTGACTTTAATCAATCCTCTGTCGACATCTAGGTTTGCACACTTGTACAGTACCGAAGTTAACTTATCCTTATTATGTATCTGTAGCAGCGTAGCGATATGACGGCAGCTTATCACGCAGGAGGTCCCGGTTCAAATCTACATAGGAGTGCCATATGCATAAGGAAAACAGTATGAAAAGTAAGTTTGAGCATGTTTCTCAATAATACAAGCAACAGCAAGCTGTGATGAATCTGAAACGTACATTTCTGTTTTCACATTTATTTTGAGGAAGTACCGTCAGAAGCTTCTTAGAAGGCTATCCGACTTCCTTATGTGAACTTACAAGTTCCGAAATTACTTAAAAATGAAGCTGCTTAGAAGGCTAAAGAGCAACCTCCAACAAGCTGCTTAGCTTATAAGTTACCCTCTTATCTGAACTTTTGGTTACTTGGGATTCGTCCAATTAGCTTACTGCCATATAGTGTCATCTATCATTAATCTCTTCGAGAAATTTAAATTACTAAATTTGAACTTCCTCCACATTTTCTTCAATTTTCACCGGTATTCAAATGACCGCTACTTCCGGACATTTTTTTTTAAACTTACAAAGTTCTGAAATCTTCATAGTTTCGGGTAATTGTGTTTGCGGTTTGCCAATGTATTGAAATTATGTTCCGAGAGTGTCAAAGTGTTTTAGTTTCAGGACACTGCTACTTTGCTTCCATTTTTAGTTATGTGCTTCCCTTTCTTAACGTCAGAAAGTATGGAAAAACCAAAAATTCTTTATTGAAATATTTGTCTCCGGAATGGTGAATTTGAGCTAAACTTTAGCTCCCTTGGAGCTAAACTTTAGCTCCCTTGGAGCTAAATAAATTGTTAATCACAAGCAAGCTACCCAGCAAATATCGCCTGTTCATCTCCCTGTTGCTCCTTGTTTAAACTGCCATCAAAAATTCCCCCCATTTAACATTGAAACACTAATCAATATTCCACCCACGTTCGGTATCTGTTACGTGTACTATCGATTTTCATCAATTCACAAAATAACTCAATTTATTTTGGTCACAGCAAAATTGAGTGCACGCGACTATCGACGGCGGGATGGACGGTCGTTTGTGCCATTTAATCAATGCGATATATTTTTTGTTTCAATTTTTCCCACGTGATGTATGACTGTGAGACGCCATTTGTCGAATGCCACAAGCCCCCTCTATGGCGCCAATAATGCAACCCACACGAGACACAAAGCAGCTGGAGAAAAACGATTGCATGGCGCACTGACTGTATAGTAGTGCATCGGTGAGTACTATACCAACGCCCACACTAGCCACAAGGAGTAATCGTTAAGGTGAATCATTTACCCAACGGCGGATTAGTCCACCTATCAGTGAAGTGACACCTTTCTTAAATATGTGTGCCAACAACTACTTTGTGAATTACGTCTAGGCGACTGAATATATATAGCATTATCATGAAAATTTTACAAATAAAATTTTGCTCAACCAGAAGTTGTTAAAGCTTTGGAGTAACTAATAATATAATAGAACTATTTGTTAGGCTTTCGGAAGAGACTCGGCTAGTAAGCACATAGAATTCAAATCAGAGGCCAATTTACTGATGTGGAATTATACCCTTTCTGATTCAACTATGTGGTTTTACGAGCAGGGCGAAAAAATAAACTCAACGACCGATTGCATGATCAGAGCCATTATGCTTAAGCAAGAGTGTTGGTCGGAGCGTTGAAGGTTTTTTCAATGGCATTCAGTTGTTTTTATTTTAGTTGATTATCCTTCGAGAAGGTTATTTAGAACCGAATCCTACGTTAATGTAATGGATTCAGAATAATGAACTGCGATGCACGCTATGTTGCTACAGGCTGAACTCAATTTTCCATTGTCACGTTCGAAAACTTCCCAAATACCTATTTGTCTAGTAAATGGATTGCTTTACTAATAAGTATTTTTGACGGATAACTAATCAAAGCTGGTGAGACATTAATCCGGAATGCCTTCAGTAATCCTTTCTGGCATTGCTCTTGAAGCTTTTGTTTATTTTTTCAGGCTTTTAAGGGTTTCTGGGAGTTGTTTCTGCGATCCCTACAGATGATCCTTCTCAGATTCCTCAAGGAATTCATTTTGGGGTTCTTCAAATATTTCCTCTCCGATTCCCCAAGAAGGTCCTTCTGAGGTGCTTTAATGAGTTTTTCCAGGCATTATAGATAGAGATCCTCCTGGAATTCATCCAATAGTTCACTTTGGTATTTCTCCTGGTGCTGCTTCTGAAATTTGTTTTAGGAACTCCTTATGGAATTTCTCTAAGAGAATTCTCAATGGTTTTTTTTTTATTTTTCCAATAGATGCTCTAGGGAGAGATGCCTGCAGGATATCCATCAGGAATTTCTTGAGAAGTTCCTTCAGAAATTCCTACAGGAGGTCCTTTAGAAAATAGTCAAGGAGTTCCTCCAGGGATTCCTTCAGGAATTCCTACAGAAAATCCAACAGGTACCAGTCCAGGAGTGCCTTCACAAATTCCTTCAGGAGTTTCAGGTATTCACGCAGATGATTATTAAGAGATTCCACCTGGGATTTCTTCAGGGATATCTTCAAAAGTTCCTTCAGGAATTCCTACAGGAGGTCCTTTAGAAATTAGTCTACGAGTTCCAGCAGGGATCAGTTCAGTAATTCCTTCACAGATTTCTTCAGTAGTTTCTGGGATTCGAGCAGATGATTATTAAGAGATTCCTTCTGGAATTTCTTCAGGGATATCTCCAGAGGGTGTTCTTACAGGAATCTCTCCAGAAATTCTGTTCAGAGAAAGAGCACCTCACCAACCAATCCACTCGGAGTGCAGCAACAACTACCGCATCGCGCGTTGACAGCAGCCATGCATCTACTCGGTTGAGTGCCTTCCAGTGAGTGACGGAGCTCTCAGCATCAGGAGTGAGTGACCGTCACAGAGACGACGTGAACCGCCATCATCATCATCATCACATAATCATCATCATACGCCTGGAAGCAGCGACAACGTTCTACGCGTTTCTAGAACATGCAATTTTGTCTGTGATGCAATGACCAATATAAATATGCGTATGATGCGCAATCGAGTCAGTTATGTTTCAAACCTCGCGTGTGTGGAATCGAAAGTAAAGTGAATAAAAGTGAAGTGTTCAGTAAAACTTGCCTGTGTTTGCCTTCGTCAATTCCGAAAATCATTTCGTGAACAAATTCCTTCAGAGATTTTTACAGAAAAATCCAAGAATACCTCCAGGAGAATTCAGGAATTCTCCAGAGATTCATACAGGAGATCATTCAGGTATTAGTCCAGGAGTTCCTTCTAAGATTCCTCCAAGAGCTGCTTTAGGGATTCCGTCAGGAGTTCTGCCAAGGATGGCTCGTGGAGTTCTTTCGGAGATTTTTCCAGGACGAATCAGGGATGCCTACAAGAGATATTTACATAAAAGATTCAACTAGAAATTCCTGCAGAAACTGCTACAGGAGTTCAAGAATTTCTTCAGGAGTATAATCAGGTTGATCTCTAAGATTTTCTTAAAGGATCTCTCATGGATTTCCTATCAGATCATCTCCGTTAAGTGCCTCTCCTTTAAGCGCATCCTCCAGGATTTCCTTCTGGAATTCCCCTTCTCCTCCTCCTGAAAATTCTTCGGGGACTCACCCTGCAAATCCTTCGGAGATTCCTATTGAAAATCCTTCAGGGATTTTTCCAAAACCCTTGGGAAATTCCTTTGGGGATTCCTCCTGGAATTCCTTTGTAGTTTCTCCTGATCTTTCTTTGAGAATTCCTTCTGGCCTTCCTTCGTGGATTCCTCCTGGAATTCCTTCGGGGATTCCTTCTGTGCTTTCTTCGGCGATTCCTCCTGGAATTTCTACGGCGATTCCTCCTGACATTCCTACCGGGATTCTACCTGGAATTTCTCCAGGGATTCCTTATGAAATTCCTTCGGGGATTCCATATGAAATTTCTGCGGGGATTCCTTCTGAAATTTCTGCCGGGATTCCTTCTGAAATACCTTCGGGGATTTCTTCTGGAATTCCTTCGGTGATTCCTTCTGTGCTTTCTTCGGCGATTCCTCCTGGAATTCCTACGGCGATTCCTCCTGACATTCCTACCGGGATTCTACCTGGAATTTCTCCAGGGATTCCTTATGAAATTCCTTAGGGGATTCCTTATGAAATTTCTGCGGGGATTCCTTCTGAAATACCTTCGGGGATTTCTTCTGGAATTCCTTCAGGGGTTTCTGCTGGAATTCCATCGGGGATTTCTGCAAGAATTCCTGCAGGGTTTTTTTTTGTGGGGATTCCTGCTGGAATTCCTTCGGGGGTTCATGCTGGAATTCCTTCGGGAATCCTCCTGGAATTCCTTCGGGGATTCCTCGTGGAATTCCATCGGGGATTCCTCATGGAATTCTTTCAGGGATTCCTCCTGAAATACCTCCGGGGATTCCTCCTGAAATACCTTCAGGGATTTCTTTTTGGAATTCCTTCGTGGATTCCTCGTGGAATTTCTTCGAGGATTCCTCGTGGAATTTCTTCGAGGATTCCTCGTGGAATTTCTTCGAGGATTCCTCGTGGAATTCCTTCGGGAATTTCTCCTGGAATTCCTTCGGAAGTTCCTCTTGGAATTCCTTCGGAAGTTGCTCTTGGAATTCCTTCGGAAGTTCCTCCTGGAATTCCTTCGGAAGTTCCTCCTGGAATTCCTTCGGAAGTTCCTCCTGGAATTCCTTCGGAAGTTCCTCCTGGAATTCCTTCGGAAGTTCCTCCTGGAATTCCTTCGGAAGTTCCTCCTGGAATTCCTTCGGAAGTTCCTCCTGGAATTCTTTCGGCAATTCCTCATGGAATTCCTTCGGGAATTCCTCCTGGAATTCCTTCGGCAATTCCTCATGGAATTCCTTCGGGAATTCCTCCTGGAATTCCTTCGGGAATTCCTCCTGGAATTCCTTCGGGGATTCCTCGTGGAATTTCATCGGGGATTCCTCCTGGAATTCTTTCGGGGATTCCTCCTGAAATACCTTCGGGGATTCCTCCTGAAATACTTTCAGGGATTTCTTTTTGGAATTCCTTTGTGGATTCCTCGTGGATTTTTTTCGAGGATTCCTCGTGGAATTTCTACGAGGATTCCTCGTGGAATTTCTTCGAGGATTCCTCCTGGAATTCTTTCGGGAATTCCTCCTGGAATTCCTTCGGAAGTTCCTCCTGCAATTCCTTCGGAAGTTCCTCCTGGAATTCCTTCGGAAGTTCCTCCTGGAATTCCTTCGGGAGTTCCTCGTGGAATTTCTTCGGGAGTTCCTTCTGGAATTTCTTCGGGAGTTCCTCCTGGAATTCCTTCGGAAGTTCCTCCTGGAATTTCTTCGGAAGTTCCTCCTGGAATTCCTTCGGAAGTTCCTCCTGGAATTCCTTCGGAAGTTCCTCCTGCAATTCCTTCGGAAGTTCCTCCTGGAATTCCTTCGGAAGTTCCTCCTGGAATTCCTTCGGAAGTTCCTCCTGGAATTCCTTCGGAAGTTCCTCCTAGAATTCCTTCGGAAGTTCCTCCTGGAATTCCTTCGTAAGTTCCTCCTGGAATTCCTTCGGAATTTCCTTCTGGAATTTCTTCGGAAGTTCCCCCTGGAATTCCTTCGGAAGTTCCTCCTGGAATTCCTTCGGAAGTTCCTCCTGGAATTCCTTCGGAAGTTCCTCCTGGAATTCCTTCGGAAGTTCCTCCTGGAATTCCTTCGGATGTTCCTCCTGAAATTTCTTCGGAAGTTCCTCCTGCAATTCCTTCGGAAGTTCCTCCTGGAATTCCTTCGGAAGTTCCTCCTGGAATTTCTTCGGAAGTTCCTCCTGGAATTCTTTCGGCAATTCCTCATGGAATTCCTTCGGGAATTCCTCCTGGAATTCCTTCGGGGATTTCTCCTTTAATTCCTTCGGGAATTTCTCCTGGGATTCCTTCGGGAATTTTTACTCGAATTCCTTCGGGAATTTCTCCTCGAATTCCTTCGGGAATTCCTCCTGAAATTTCTTCGGGAATTCCTCCTGGAATTCTGTAGGAGATTCCTCCCGGAATTCTTTCGGAGATTTCTCCAAGAATACCTTCGCGGATTCCTCTTAGACATTCTTCGGAGGTGCATCCTAGTTTTGAAGTAATGCGACAAGCACCACACTAAGGATACTGGCAATGTCACAATAGGTCTAATAGCTGGTCGTTGTGATAGAGCTGAACAGGAATGAAAATGAGTATTCCAACGTAATAATGCATGCCACCAATGATCATGAAAAAGCTCAGACTCCAAATTCTAGAGCGTACTGACAACTTCTTTGCTTCGCCAATGTTGACTTCATTTTATTTATTTATTCAACTTATTAGAACGTTTAACTATGGAACAAATATATCTTACTTTGAGCAAGCCGGGATTGACGTAAGTGAAGAAGCTCAAAGAAATCCACAGCATCAAAAAATTGAACACCTTTAGTCCAGTTTATAGAACTCTCCAAAAACACGAAAATCAAATCCAACATAAAACAGATTAAAGAATGTAATCTCATTGTGACCAGCTATAAAGATATAATCAAGTCTCTTACCTTTCAAAATCTCAAACAAGCAAAAAGTTGTCAACTTCTGTTTTTGCTGGCGCTATTCTCCTCGTTGCTGGCTGTCGAAGCTACTTAAAATTCAATAAGTGCCTCCGTATCGGCTCCCAGGAATCAGCTAATCCGGCGGCGACAGGTGCTTGGTAACAATCAACGTTTCCTCAACAGCTACCGACACTGCACTGGTATCACTTCCGGGTGTATTTTCCGCGGTCACGGCCGTCAGTCTGACGACAATTAACCTCGGCGTAGATGTGCTCACGAACGTTAATTATGCTTTATCATTTTGCTTTTTTTTTGTTTTGGTGGAACACTCATCGATGTTGAAAGTTGTTCGAGGTTGCTTCCTGTTCCGTCGTTACTTTGGATTGTCTTTAACTGGCAGGCGAAAGTACGACAATTAACTTTTATTTTCGGGCTGATAACGCGCCAAAACGGAACCGTTAAAAGTATAAGCACGTCTTTTAAGTGGGCGATTATTAATTTCTGACAGCTACTAACACTTAAGCTTGATTGATATAGAACGGGTGGGGCGGAGCGCGTAACAGGTTACTTTCTTAGCATGAATGGCAACAGTTCCACCAGAGTCATATATCAAACCGACGACGGCACAGCCGAGTAGCACTTGAACTTCCGCTCCCTTTGTTGAACACTCGAAGATGCACTGAAGTAACTACAGTGTGTGTTTGTGGGAAATGTAGAGTAATGCTTGTAACCGAGTCCTTCCGTAGATGGCGACCGTGACTACTCGTCGTCCCAAACACTTATGCAAAGTAGCGTATAAATTGCTTAATTTAACGACAATGACGTATCAAACAGCATTACGGAAGCATAAAATGTTCTCTTCCACTCGTTTCATTCGAGGTTTTTCCCCCGGAGATGGCGAACTTCCGGCTGCGTCACTACACGCTGCCAAGAACGACGACGTCGGCAAGAGTGCAAATGTTTGATAGTTTCCTTCTCCGTGATGATGGCAGTACTAGGGGTACAATAACAACAGCTCTAGGGGGGGAAACTTTTGCTACGGCTCCGAGAAATAGTTCGAAAGGGAGCAGTTGATCGAACGCAGTACAGCCACCATCATAATCGTGTATCGTAATATTTTCCTCCGTCAAAGTGTGGGCCCCCCGACGAACGATTCCTGCCCACTCAATCTTGCTCGCCTTCGAATGTTTACTCACTTAACGAGCTTTCCACCCCAACGTCGCCAACGTTGCCGGAGTAGAATTTCCTAGTGTGTAGGAGGCAGAAAATGTGCTAGTTCACCGCTCCGAGAAAACACATCCGCCCGTTCTGTACGTACGTCTATAGTGCGGCAATATTCGATAATATGCTTCTGGTTATGCTGGCTCGATGGTTATTATCCTTCGGGGAAAGTAAACCACGCAATACACTGTACACGCTGTCCCAGGTTTATTCCACTTGCGTTCGTTGATTTCTGCTATTGTGGGATCCGACGTTTACATAATGTACACTTTGTAGTAATGATTTTATGCAAGAGGTTTTTGACTTCACTTTTGTTATTAGTTCACTTACATGGATTATATTCCGAAATGTTATTTTTTCCCTACTAGTTCACTTGATTGTTTTTATGTTGATACATATATTTTTACATAGAACACGTCACGCACTTGTTGCTCTCTTCTGAAATTATTAATGTTTTAGAGGTATGTCACTAATTATGATTAAGATTACACGATTTCATTTCTTGCCAGCAGCTTAAACACGCTTTCACCATACAAAGAACAGAAAAAAATAAAATAAGGTAGATAGCAAACAAATAAGGGTAAGAAGAAACGACAAGTTCTGAAAAAGATTTCAATACAATTTAGAAATTTACTGCCATCCCGGGTAGAGGCTAATGGCAAACAAAGGACAAAATAATAACTGGATTTGCCATCATATCTCGTTATGCCATTGTTCTGTTATTATGAAAAACTTAAAATGGCAAATCAATAGCAAAATATACAATCATAGCAAATCTTGTCATTGATATGTTATTCATGAATAATGCTAAATAACACATCAATAACAAAAATTACTATCATGGTAAAACTTGCAATTTAGCACCTTTTATAATGAATTGTATAAAATATCAAAACAATAACATAATTTACATTCCTAGCTAAATTTGCCATTGTTTTGATATTGTGAAAAACTATTTATAAACATTAGGCACCATAACATATTTTACTCTTAATATACCATTAACTATTATATTGTATATTTCAAGCATAACTTTTCAATTCGACGTATCTCGCAAAAGTAAACAAATCTGGATTCTCAGCTGTGTGTTTCGCAATGGATTCTATTTGATGCACATCAATTTATGTTAATTTAGAACTCAAACAATTAAAGAGTATAATTTGTAAACGACGTATATATCTTTTTCGACGCAACGGTGGCTACGTTCATCAAAGTGAATCTACCATTGTTTTAAAATTGAATTTGAACAACTAAACCTACCATTATTTTGATCGCCACATAAACAGCTAAATTTGTTCTTATTCTGTTATCAATAACTCAAGAATGTCAAATTTTGTTATTCACCGATAACAGTTAATTTGTTATCAATATCTCAATAATAACTTATTTTGTTCTTCAATTTAATCCGCATGCTTTACCATTACTTTGTTGTTACAATGGCAAAATAAGTTATTTTCAAGTTTTTCTGCTACCAAAATTTTGTTATTATTTTTGTTATTTTAACTCTTATTTCAAACAAACAAATAACACATTTTGCCATTCAAACATTCTGTTTTAATGGTAAAATTTGCCATTCTGTTGCCATTAAGCTCTACCCGGGATTCTACGCATAATTGTCCTATGTGATTTGCTATAACATGAGGAATTTTTTTAGTAGAATGGTAGTTTATCATTTACCAAAAAAAAAATATTTCCTCTCCACTGTTTTGAAATCAAGTCACTGTGTCCAATAAATTGAACTTTTGTGCTATGTCCCGTTTTGCTATACGCATCTAGCTAGCCAGCAGAACGGTTTTAGCGGAGAAGAACGCAGCGAGGGCAGTAATGCTGCAGCAAGGGACCCGACAGAACGTGGAACGTTACACACAGAAGCGGAAACAGCAGACCCGCCTCTTTCGGGAGAAAAAGCGCAGCCTGAAAGAAGCAGAGTGTGAAGAAATGGAACTGCTGTGCCGTTCCCAAGAAACACGAAAGTTCTATCCGAAGCTTAACGCATCCCGCAACGGCTTCGTGCTCCGAACCGAAATTTGCAGGGATAAAGACGGAGGCCTTTTGACGGACGGACGTGAGATGATCGAAAGGTGGAAGCAGCACTTCGATCAGTACCTGAACGGTGTGGAGAACGTAGGCACGGGAGCCCACGGCGACGGAGGAAACGACGATGCCAGTGCAGCGGAGGACGGAAATGAACCAGCTCTCACGCTGAGGGAAGCTAAGGATGCCATTCACCAGCCAAACCAACAAAGCAGCTGGTAAGGATAGTATTGCAGCTGAACTCATCAAGATGGGCCCAGAAAAGTTGGCCACCTGTCTGCATCGGCTGATAGTCAGGATCTGGGAAATCGAACAGCTACCGGAGGAGTGGAAGAAAGGGGTAATCTGCCCCATTCACAAAAAAGGCGACCATTTCAAATGTGAGAACTTCAGAGCGATCACTATTCTGAATGCTGCCTACAAAGTGTTATCCCAGATCATCTTCCGTCGTCTGTCAGACCCAAATTAGTTCGTGGGAAGTTATCAAGCAGGCTTCATCGACGGCCGGTCGACAACGGACCAGATCTTCACCGTACGGCAATGCCTCTAGAAATGCCGTGAATACCAGGTCCCAACGCATCACCTGTTCATCGACTTCAAAGCGGCATACGACAGTATCGACCGCGCAGAACTATGGAGAATCATGGACAAAAACGGCTTTCCTGGGAAGCTGACTAGACTGATTAAAGCAACGATGGACGGTGTGCAAAACTGCGTAAGGATTTCGGGTGAAATATCCAGTTCATTCGAATCTCGCCGGGGACTGCGACAAGGTGATGGACTCTCATGCCTACTCTTCAACATCGCTCTGGAAGGTGTGATGTGACGAGCTGGGCTCAACAGCCGGGGAACGATTTTCACAAAATCCGGTCAACTTGTGTGCTTTGCGGACGACATAAACATTATTGCAAGAACATTTGGAACGGTGGCAGAGTTGTACACCCGCCTGAAACGCGAAACAGCAAAGGTCGGACTGGTGGTGAATGCCTCAAAAACAATGTACATGCTGGTAGGCGGAACCGAACACTACCGGATCCGTCTGGGTAGTAGTGTTACGATAGACGGGATACTTTCGAGGTGGGGGAGGAATTCGTCTACCTCGGATCCTTACTGACGGCTGACATCAACGTGAGCCGTGAAATTCGGAGGCGCATCATCAGCGAAAGTCGGGCCTACTACGGGCTCCAGAAGAAACTGCGGTCGAAAAAGATTCACCCACGCACCAAATGCACCATGTACACCATGTAGAATCGAGTTCAGTTCTAGGCCTACTGATGACGGAGATAGTCGAGTGACTCCGTAGCTTGAAGGAATAGAAGCGCCCGTCTAGCGAATTGGGAGTCCTGAGTTTGAATCTCACCGGAGTACGTGGATTTCTTTTCATAATTCAAATCTCAATTTGTTCATCGAGCACATGTTCTTCTGTGCACATGGATGTCAAAGAATTTTCAACAGTGTTATTTCCCACATGGCTTAGTCAGCCAAAGAAAAATCAAGAAATTGACATTTGAATTATATGACCAAGTTTCAGGCAATTTGGCCGACAAAAAACCCCATGATGAAGAGAACAAACCTGTCAATAATACCCAAAGTCACCCTATATTTTATCAGAAGAGTTTTACAATGTCACTCTGATCAATGTTTTCCTTTTTAGGAGCCGTACTTTTTCCTCTTTTCTACACACACTACACTTTTCAAGCTTCCTCAATTTTTCAAATCAATTCATCCAACTCATGGCGGCAGAAGATGTTGTTTCAAAGTTATGCCATTATCCAAATCCCTTACATTGTATTATGCAAATTTGAAACTAACCCAAGTACACTCAGATTCCATCATTAATATGCAATAGCTCATGCTTCCTCGTCCCTGCGTGTCAGCTTAACTCAATATAAATTTTCTCGCTCGCGATTCGCAGACAACCGACTGTGTCGTTCTGGTTTATTCAAGGATGACAGCCATATTTTGCGAATCCGGTGAGCCTGTCCCTTCCCGGTTAAACTTCAGCTCATCCCACAGCGCAAATTCCAGCTTGCGAATCTGTACCTAGGTACATATACCCCAAAGAGCACGTCATTCCCGCCGGTTCAGAGCGGTACGCCTGAATAAATTATCCGTCGTCCGAATCGGACGCGGCGGATGTCGGTATGACTCACGGTTTCCAAATATAAACCACTTCTCCGTTGGGTCGTTACGAATCACTTGCCCGGTTTCGCCCTTTCATGGAGTAGCCGTGTGTCCTCCGCGTATTTCGACATCGATATATGGAAACGCGTCTCCAAAACCCGCAGTGGTTCCGATTTTTACCACCATCACTTTGAATTTACGACGGAATCCTTTGCCGCGGAGCATGATGCCCAGAGACGCACTGTTCAGAAAAAGGAAGGAAAAATTTTTCACGGCTGTGAGAGGTCGTTACTGTATACATTCCGTGATAGGATGTATACGTAACGTATGTTTGTATACTTGTCCATAAAACCAAATAAGTAATGACCTTAATCGTTTGGGAGATATGTTGTTGGTGTATATACCCTTTGCTGAACTGTAGAGAAGTTTTATGACATTTTCTTTTATGTTTTTATTCTGCAAGTGCCGTTATTTTTTTTTATATTTGACTATTGCTAATTATTGCTCTTCAAAAATTGAGCGAAGAGCTTTTTTTTCCTCCCCTGTTGGGGAAATTAAGCCACTGCGAAGCCACTGAGCGAAGAGCTAACTTCAAGTTAAAGATAACAAGAATGAAGATAAAAAAATCTACAGACGAAAATTTCAGAACTGAATTGGGTACATAGGCGCCAAACTGTGGAATAGTGGGGGTGGACTTTAGTCATTTTCGATCAATGTAAACGTACGATGTTGATTTGCCACGATATTGCATCAATTTAGTAACAAAATTACAAAATTTGCAATAATATTTAAAAAATGATAAAAAATGTTCCGCTTATGACACGAAAACTACACAATTCTTAAGATTATTATAAGAAATTGATGTTACGAAATAAGCTTTAGGTACTGGTAAACCTACCACAAAAACCAAAGTCACACCATAGTTACAAGAACTGGGAGGATGTCCTTTACACTTTGAAATTGTTTAAAATAGCACTTTTCTGTTGTTTCGTATTGTTATTTTACTGTTTTCATTTTTTTCTTTACTAAATCGTGCATTTCAAGGGAATTTCAGGGTCGTACCAAGGATGTTCCTGATGGCTTCAGGAACGTTCTAGGTGTTTCAAGGGGTTTCAAAGGCGTTTTAGGGGTGTTCCAGAGGGATTCAGAGGTTAAGGGACTCCCAGGGGTATTTCAGGGCATTCCAGGGGGTTTCAGGAGCGATCCAGAGATTTTCAAGGGATTTCAGAGCCGTACCAGAGATGTTCCAGAGGGCTAGGGGGCTCCCATGGGTATTCCAGGGGTTTCCAGAAATGTTACAGAAAGCCCTCTAAGATGTTTCAAGGGGTATCAGGAATGCTTCAGAGGCATTCCATGATGATTCAAAGGCGTTCCAAGGGGATTCTAAGAGGTTTCAGCGGCGTTATGGGAGTGTCCCGGGCTAGATCCCGGGTCGGGAGTTTTAGGTGGGTTCAGGGGCGTTGCAGGGGATTTATTTCTGATATCACCTGAACCCCTGAAACAGCTTGAAACCCTTCTAAACATTCCCCGAAACTTCCTTTGATCGGAATCTTTTTTAATAGAAAGTATTGCAAAAACTCATCTAGTTCATGTAAACATGATCCAACAAATCTATTCAGTCACTTTTGCTTGTAGTCATGTTAAAACGAAATCAGTCAGCCAAAGCTATCTTCAAATGAGAAGCTATTCTTTGTCATTTGAACAGATTGTCACTCAAATGACTAGCTGGGCACAGCTTTTACAGCGCCTAAATTCATTCTATTCTATTATATCGAACTGGTATTTGTGCTTTTTCCACCTTTGTCTATAGTAGATAATGAGTACGAGGATAGTGATGTGTGGCTGCTGTTCCTTTTCCAGTCCGATTAAGTTGCCATTTCGCCGATATCCAACCACCCAGGTCCGTTAGAGCTTTGAGCTCTAAAAAAAAGCTTTGAGCTCAGAAAAGGAACAAGTGCCTGCCGCTCTCGGGGAAAGAGCAACTTACGAAGTGCCAGGGCTGGGATCAAACCCATGACCATCCGCTTATGAAGCGAACGTGTGACCATTGCGGCAACTGGTGTATTCCGATCGCCAATAAAACAAGGTTTAGGTAGCTACAGAATGTAACTTCTTCTTCTTTTTCTTCTTCTTCTTCTTCTTCTTTGTGGCTCTACGTCCCCACTGGGACTTGGCCTGCCTCGCTTCAACTTAGTGTTCTTTGAGCACTTCCACAGTTATTAAATGAAGGGCTTTCTTTTGCCTGCCATTTCATGAATTTGTGTATTGTGAGGCAAGTACAATGATATACTATGCCCAAAAAAAATGCACAGTTTTTTAGAAAATAGTTTATTCTTGCAAGCAACTCTTAATTTATTGGACTAAAAAATGCTATGATTTTCGAAACACAAGTTATAAGCGTTGGTTTTACTGCTCTGAATGTTTGTCCAATACATTGAATCTCCTCAAGATTATGTTTTTCAATGTTTGCTAAAAAAGACTTACTGCAACTTTTGGAAAGTTCATGGTGATGTTCTGAAACTTAATAAAAGTGCTAAAATTTAAACTCCAATGTCCTATAAAGTATCTTTTATTTAGCCTGGCCATACGATTGATCCACCAAGATGGAAGGATGACGAACTGATTAACGGGGACACACGAACATTGTTTCGTTATCTCGGGTCATTGCCCGAGCGCTGAAGGCCAGTGACTCATTTGGCACTCCATAATGCCTCAGACTCGAGATTAAATCACCAAGTGTAAAGATTGAGTAAAGAATATTGTTTGGATACTTAGTATTTTTGTAGTACTACCATATCCAGTTAACACCTGATGAATTGCGGAGAAGGAAAGCAATCCCTGCTTTTTTTTGGGAAGAACATTGGTTCTGAATGATTGAGGCAACCCCTCCCCTCCCTACGATGAAAAGTACCAGCCAGTTCCGCCATAAATTAAACCAGACACCCTTGAAGGAACGATGGACCCGATAATCGCCATTGCCACCATAAAGATGCCAGAGATCCGGCCTATGAGAGCTCAAGGCCGCAATCGTAGCCTTAATGAAGGAAGTTGCGACGTAATGGCTAGTTTCCACTTCGTACGTACTGTGCAAAAAGATAGGACAAGTAATGATCTAGTAATGATTCCGATTCAAAATTAGTTGAGCAGTTCGCAGATGGCAAGTAAGAAAAAAAAGTGTAACACTCGTAACGCCTCCCGTGCGAATCAATTGGAGCTGTCACTTTTGAGTGCTCTACTTGGCAACAGGAAACCTAGCTTAATGGTGAAAGTTTGTGGACAAGCAAATGGAATATTTTGATATGATATGCTATTTTGTTATTTTAAGCTTTTCAATAATAACTCGTGAATGTCAAAATCAGATTTGAAAGATAAATTTGTTTTATATTGTGTTTTTGATTTGCCATTCAATTTTGTCCGGGTAACATGATATTCAAGAAAGAAGAAGACCTTCGGTAAAGTTGTTCACGATAGCTGGGCCAACCAAAATGTACATCACGCTCATAGGGAGAATGGGGAGGTTTCTTGGCCTTCGGCAAAACTGTTTCCGAATTGTGGTTCACGCGAAGCAAGTGTACATATAAACTAGTTCCGGAAATTCTTCAAATATTTAATCATACATTTTCCAAGGGTTTACTTTAAGGATCCCTTGACAAATACCACCAGGAATTCTTTCGAAAATTTCATAAGGAATATTTTGGGAAACCCTCCATAAATTCTTTGGATAACTCATTTAGAGATTCTTCAAGAGCACTTTTTGGATTCCCTCGTTATGTCCTCCAAAAAATTCTGAACTTCTGTAAGAGATTATCCCGGGAATTCCTCATCAAAAGATTACTCTGAAGCTTCCTTAGGAAATTCATTCCAATCTGTGAAATCCCTAAGGGATGCTTTTGGGAATTCTTCCGGGGATACACACGAGAATTCCATACGAGTTTTCTTCAGTATTTCTTCGGGAATTTATCCAGGGATATGTTTTTCGTGAGTTCCTCCACGAAATTCGCCTTCGGAAATACCTCCTAGGATTCCTTTGGAAGATTTGCCTGTTTTTTTTTTTCTTCGGGGATACCTGTAGAGATTACTTTGGATTCCTTCAAGAAGTTCTGCAGGATTTTCTCCAGCGATTCCTTCGGAAATGATTCTAGCCTGAAACTCTCAGATTCTAGCTATTATTTCGAAAATTACTCCACGCATTCCTGTAGAAACTCTTATGGGATTCTTTCGGGAATTCATCCAGGGATATTTTTGGAACTTCCTCTAAGCATTCCTACTGAAATTTTTCCAGGGATTTCTTCTGTAATACTTCGAGGTTATTTTAAGGGTTCTTTCACAGATTCCTTCGGGAATTCATGAAAGAACATCTATGGGGGTAAATCCTCTAACGCTTGCTTTGCGAATTCCTCCAGAGGTTATTCCGAGATTTTCACCTGAGATTCCTTAGGAAATTCCTAGAATGATTTCGTCGAGAACTTTTCCAGAAACGCTTTTGGGAATTTCCTCGATTCCCTCGGGAAATCCTCCATGGGTTTCTTTAGAGATTCATCTTCTAATGGTTAATTTGCGAATTCCTTCAGAGATTCCTTCGAGATTTTCTACAGAGATTTCTTTGGAAACCCCTTCAGTGATTTCGTCGAGAACTCCTTCGCAAATTCTTTTGGGGTGAAGAATTAGCATTAAGTTACAACTCACTAATAAAAATCTTTCGGGAATTCATCTACGGATTTCTTTAGGGATTTCTCTAGGAATCCAGAGATCCACTGCAAGGATTCCTTGGAGTTTTTTTTCGGAAATTTCTGTGGAAACACATCGAGTAACTTCTTCTGGAACTCCTTAAAAAGATATTTTATAAACTCTTGCAGAGATTCTCTTTTGGAACGCTACAGGAATTCCCTTCTAAATTGCTACAGGGATTTCTTCCTCTAACGATTTCGTAGCGAATTCCTCCAGCTGTGCATTCGATAGTTTTTCCTGAGATTCCTTTGATAATATATCCACTGATTTCATTAAGAAATCGTTCAGAGATTATTTCAATAATTCCTTAAAAAAAACTTTCACGAATTCATCCAAAGATTTATTTTGAGAATTCTTCTAAAAATTTCTCCAGGAATTTCATCCGCAATTCATTCAGGTTTTTGTTCTTTGATTCTTTCGGCGATTGCCCCAGGGATGACAATCACTTTATTTCCCTTTTCCTACTATATCAGTTATCCAGTATGTCTGGAATAGACAGAAAGCTTGAAGAATTATAATTTTGTGTGTTTTTTGACAATTTGAGAGCTAAATTTGTGAAAAAATGCCATTTGTTTTGGTGGGGTTCGAACCCACGACTCCAGCCCGTCGTTTTAACCAACTAAACAACAGAACAACCCCTTGTGCTGCCGACTTAGCATAGCACTACGGATCTCCTGTTCCAGGGGTAAAAGTCCACCTAACAGGTAACACCTATCCGAAATGTCAGACGATCCGTGCTGAGGGATGACTGGTTTGGGAGTTTAAGATATATCAGAAGGCCGACTCCAGAGGCACGTTATCCTCCATTTGGGACATTTGTGCCATCAATCTAGAGCCCATTGTGGCGCGCACCCTCCATAAGGAGAAAGAAAGCGCAAAACTTCAAACGCGAATATCTCGAAATGGTGTTTTTAAAAAGTGCAGTTGCGGTAATCACAATATTTTTAAAACTAGTTGACCGATTAGCATTTTTATAATTGTTCGTATTTAAAATCTCAAGGGACTGAACGAAACGAAATTTTATTGAAGAAAAAACCTTTTTTTTACGATAAAAATCCATGTTGAACGAAAATGTTGTTGTTTTTGGTAGATCACGAAAAGATAGCCCAGTAGCTAGTGGAGTCGCCAACGAAATAGTTTATAAACCTATGTTGTTTTCATACTCGAGAAGATTATCCAATCGAAAATGAATCAGAAGACCACTCGAGACAATACTTCGAGAGTTACTCCTGAAGATATACCAAACTCATTATGGGTTTCGTCATAAATTCTTCGGAAGTTCCGATCCTTTTTAAAAACTTAAAAAAACCCCTCAAATTCCACCTCGATAATATTTTTTTGCTGAGTTCAAACTGTAAAAGTTAAATTATGCAAAGGAACAATTATCCTATTTCAGTAAATAGTTTTACCGATGACCGGCAAAACAAAATAGTTTTACAAATATCAGTATAAAAAATCCGATAAACATTTATAGTGTGTTACTCGATACTTCTAGTGAGCTCCGTAAATAAGAGTACCGTACAATGAGCAAAAAGTGCTGAATACTTTTCAACATTTTAACCGAGGCCTCAGTTCCTGGAGTATGTATGACGTTTTAATAAATGATGTATTTCAAGCCTAACTTTACCAAACACCGTATGTAACATATGTAAACAAAAAAGAAATTTTTATATGAGGCGCTGAATTTCGTTATGGACTATCACGCACCTTTGGGGATGATTTGTGAGGAAATACCCGAAATTTTTCACGTTTCTGAAATGCTCAATGTATGAGTTGCTATGAGAACAGCGAACTTCCCCATCGATTTTCTCCGTTCGTAAATTTTGTTAGATAGGATGTTCGATAAAGTTGTTTTTATATATGATAGTCAGGGTGTGTCCCGGCGTGGTGCGCTTGGACGCCATTATTTCTTCAGAGTTGCTGGCTTTTAGCTGTGTTCTGAACCAGAAAATTTTATAAACTTATAAAGAATCATTTGATAAATTTGCCTTTAATGTAAGTTAAAGTATTTACAGCAAGCCCTCTTCGTTCAGTTTCAGGATTGCTGGTTGAATTAGATGTTCCTGTTATACTACTAACGGGAAAGTGCTACATCTGTAAAGACTGGAATTCTATGAATGCCGCAACTCCTTGCGCAATTCCTAGAATTTCACGTATATCTGTTGACAATACCGAGGATCCAACGTTTGAAAAACTAAAAACTTCCCTAGACTGAGACTTCCGCCAGAACCTGGAATTTCTGTTATGTTGCTCAGGATACAAATTTAATAAGGAATCGTTCCATTGGTTTTGTTTCATAGTATCAATTTAACTAAGCATTACACATATTGATCGCTTCATGAGAATAAAAATGAAAATCGCTTTGAATATTTATATTTCGTTTCATTTTTTTTAATTTTCTTTAATTTCGCAACATTTGCCGGTATTACTATTGAAAAACTTCGGAAATCTTTACTCGGTAAATTGTAAAATCATTGAAATTGAAAATTACTGGGTTAGGAGTGCACGTACAGTCGAGTCTCCTATTAAACGCTGCCTCCCACTTTACGCCCACCGCAATTTCTCAGCTGTCTTACATCCAACCCATCTGATTCTTTTAGTGCAGTTAGTGTTTACTATAGATTCATCACATACAAAAAGTGAACTAAATTGGTTAGAGGTCAGCCTGGAAAACACGGTGGGCGTAAAGTGGGTGGCAGCGTTTAATAGGAGACCCGAATAAATTTTGGCCCGGGGCAGGTGTTTTGGCCCACCTTTAGAATTTTGTTACATTTATCATATAATCTCTACAAAATCTTGGCAAATTATTATTAGAACTTCCAATAATCCTTTGCTAAGATTTTGTAGTGATTATATGATGAATGTAATAACATTCCCAAGGTGGGCCAAAATACCTGCCCGGGCCAAAATGCATCCACTACTCGGTACTTTTCCTACAAAGTATTCAGTAATAATTTGACGAGCAGCTCAGTGATTTTTGACATTTTATCAGATATAACGTAATACCGAGTAATCGGTAGTTGAACTTGATTACCGAGGTGATCACCGAGAGCTCAGCTGTTGAGAATTCGGAAATTCGATAACTGAGCCCGGTAATAAAAGTTAAGTGTGTTGGCTGTTTCAGCAGCTTTTTCAAAAATCCATCCAGACTCCTTCAAGGCAATTGGAAATCCTTAAAAATGTATCAAATTATCAGCCAGCGAATTATTGGTTGATTTAAAAAGTATGTTGTTACCTAGGTTGTTACACTTTATTCAAAACTCCTCAAAAAATGCTCCAAAATTAATTAAATTTTGTTAAAATTTCTGTAAAAAAATCAGACATTTTACACAAAATTACTAAAAGAGAGAGAGGGCAAGTCAAGCAATATCGAAAAATATGTTGATGGAAATTTCAAATGAATTCTAAGAATACTTTGCAAAAGGCATCTTCTCAGCTGCGTTTTTATCGATTGAGTTCAATGCACAAATCCCCTTTGTTCCCTATTGCGCCCTATTTTATGTAAACCCTATCCTGTGACATTTGCGCAACAACGTTCATTAGATATCATTACCCCAGCTTCCGTTCCGAAGCGATGCCCTTGAAAATATCTATTGCGAAAATACCCCTGGGAGGCAACACCATGTCGCCTGTCTGCCCAAATAGACGCTAATAAAACATGGGATGCCAACGTTGCTGGCTGTATGGCGTCACGTCCTCTTCTCGCAGTCAGATACATCTAGAAGCCCAAGAAGCTTCCACCAAAGTTATGTATCTGACTGACTGTGCGATAAAATTTGAGACGACGTCGTCGTTAAGGTGCTGCGCTGTTGTTGAACGATGGACAAATAGCTACGATGCGGCTTCATCGATGTATTCGATGATGGCTCATAGAGGAGCAAAATGGGGTGCTTTCTAGGCAATCTGCTCAGAAAAAACGATATATCCCTTTGAGAAATCATCAGTTCGTCACGTTGAGGCAAAGGAATAAAAACTGCGAGAGAAAAAGAACAAATAGAAGCGCATCGAAGCCGTTATCCTTGAACCTTAAGTAGTAAAAGTCAGACCAGAAAGAAGAAAAAAAAAACGGAAGACGCGTGTTGCCGATATTCTCGTCGAGAGATGCACGCACACGCACCGTCTTCGGCGTGACTCACAACACAAGCAACAGAAGGCTTTCCCTCCCATACATATTGGTGTGGGTAAATTTTCCGAGATGGGGACATTTGACGTTAAACTAGATAAGAAGACGTTTACAGGAAAAACGAAGCTTGGGATCGAAAGTTTATGAGAAAATGAAACAAATATTACATAAGGTTGGTTGATAGCGACCAGTGTTGCAATTTTTCGACAGGCCTTTGTGATAGCGATATTTTGCTTTTTTCATTTTCTCCGTTTTGGTTTTCCTGTCAAAGTTGCTTTCCGATCAGCAACACGAGAGCGAAATGAAATAGGTACTCACACTCGTACGCAGCGTGCTGAAAGCGAGAACTGACAGGGCTAAATTTCCATTCAATTTTCTGTAGTTGAGTGTTTTCACCCGTGCTAACGTATAGGGCACTCACTCTCACAAGCCACCGCTTGAGACGAATGGCCTTTCAGCATGAGTAGTGTGTGGATGATTGGGAATTGATCTTGTTGGGTCGCTCACGAATGGAGCTCTCGGACTCTGTCAGTTCTCACATCGAGGAACTGAAAACGACCGCCGCAGTCATTCATTTTCGGCTGAAAAACAGGCACTGAGACTGATATTTTGCAGGACTGATAGCGACTATCGTCAGGTAAGTTACACAACGCCCGAATGTTGGTCTACCATTTGAAACGTCTTGTTTGCACTACTGACAGAAAATGAGTTTTTTTTGGCTCGTGCTAAAAGTTGTTTGTTCGTGGAATGTTTTTCATGGTTTTGGCAAATTGGATTTTAATTATTAATTCCATTCCGCTATGAATGGTTGGTGATTTGGTGTCGAAATTGAGAGAAAAAGTTTCCGTTCTGAAGTTGGCAATCTAATCAGCTTTTCTCCGGTTTTCTCGTAATGTCTTTACTTTGTTGTCTTGCACTTTCACACTGGCTGGACCACTCGAAGGAAATCTTCGGGTTTTCGTTTTCCCTTTCCCCTGGCTGTATCTCACACACAACTGTTCCCCGTACGCTCTCCAACCGGCACTCAGATTTTCACACGGTGTCTCCGTTGTCAGCATTTGATAACGATCGCTGCATATCAAGATATCTTCATCTTCTGCAAATATTTGCGTTGTACTCCTTAATTTGTTTTCTCCGGCGTAATCATCTGCACTTCAACTCAATTGGATTCCATCACACTCTTTAATTACAGCAGATTCTTGAAGATGTCTTTATGACACTTTCGCACTTCCTTGTACTAGGATGACAGGCTCTCTTCACAAACCGAAACTAACTACAAGAACTGTTCATCAAATTATTCCACTTGAAACACATTTTTCTAATTACATAACGGTTTCACGAAACAACGAAAAACCCATTTTTCTATGACCTCACAAGACCCCGCATGAAAAATCCTACACCGCCACGAAACTAGCCTTGGCTCGCTGTTATGCCTCCTTCACCTGCCTGTCCATCCTGCCACAATGGAAACGCACTAGGCAGGAAGCCAAGAAGGGTGCGAAGTAAACCCATTGAGGGAGGATAGCTCTACATGCATGAGCCTACAATTCCACGGAGCGTACCCACGTTCAGCAACACTGCGACCGACACGAAAGCTGACGTCCTTTTGATGTCGATTGCATACTTCGAGGCAAACTCCACCCGTGCGTACGCCGTGAGGAGCAAAATTTTCACGAACCGGTGAGGGTATTGGTGGGCTATCGGTCGGTCACGATCCCGAACTATTGGGCATGCGCCTTACATCCACCGAGTGACGTCATGTGTACGAGAACGACGAGCGAAAGTGTTGAGCTATTTTGGATGGTGATGAATATTTCAAAAGTGTTTTCTAATCATCAAGATTGTACACAATGCTATTATACAAATTAGTTTGGCAGGAACCTTCAAGTCCAAAATATGATAGTGGCCACATTAGGACCTTATGAAAATATATGACGATGTTCTTGAGAATCACAAAACCTCAAAACTCTCTCACTTCTCTCACCATATCGTGCAGCCTACAAGCTTCTGTCATTCTAGTTGACTTATAAAATGTCTATTTAATCCGTACTAAATACGCACAAGTTTTAAAACACATGTTCACAATCGCCATACTTTCAAGTTTACAAAAAATCCTAAGGATTAAGTGTCAATCAAACAAGTCACTCTTAATTTTCCACAATCGTTTACCACCAGACGGAAACCTTAGAACTCCGCAGAAAACCCCTCTCCGACTGACACTACTGGTATTGGTATAGCTAAATGCTTGCACGCGCCTACCAGCACCATTATAAGAGTTGGAGCTTCGTCCTTTGCAAAGCTTCCCAATCCGACGACAACGACGACGAGGACGACGACGACCGACGCGACGGACGACGATGACGACCAACAACTGTGTGCGGTGAAATTGTATTTGTTAAATTTCTCCTTCCCTCACTACGGTCCTGTCTCCACAGTGTCCTCGCGCTACCACCACCCCCTAATACGCACGGTATCATTTCCTCTACCAGGTCCTCTCAACAACCCTCTTTTCGTAGTTTTCTTGCACCGCAAAAATCACTTGTTTTCAAAGTCTGAGCCAGTGTGCTCGGTCTTCATTTTCGATTTTCACGCCGCTGTTGGTGCGTTTTACAAGCGTTCACTCTCCAATGTGCCGATTGGATTGGATATTTCGATTGTGATTGCCAAATGTTGACGTGACGCGACATAAGCAACGAATCCAGAATGTATGTACAGATGATAGACAAAATTATTGAAAGAAGCAAACTGTCCATTGTAAAAAAAACTAGCTGTAACTTTTTGGAAAGTTCACCAGCAACTCTAAAGTTTTGACTATTACTTGATCGACTAGTTGAGTCTATAAGGAATGAACTGAGACATGGTTGATTAATTCTATATGCTCAATTATTTTAATCAATGATGAGCTTTGAAATTGTTACTATTTATATGGAAAAAAAAGTCATAGCAATTACATAAAATGATTATTTCTAGTACAATGAGGACCCGATTTAGTTAGCCCCTCGCAGTGCTGAAAATATCATTTCGACATATCTAGATTCAATCAAGTACATCTCAAAAGCTTAACCTAAAAATACGGTATATGAAAAATTGGATTTTTGTGTGAATATTCAGGGCTTTAGAATAATATTTTTTGCATTTTACAGCGGAGACATACAGGGGATGTCCAAAATGTTTGGGATAGGCAACTTTTTTTCTCTCACAAAAAAGTTCAACATGCTATAACTTTTCATAGAGTGCATCAAAAAATCTCAAATTTTGACTGTTTGTCAACCTACTATATGTGCATCATTGGTACAAATTTGGGCTCGATTGATCAATATTTCGCAAAGTTAGAACCGTTCGGGTAAAACACTATTTTTCAAACAACTCATTTTTGAGGTGTCATATCTCGGAAACCAGTGAACCGAATTGAATTAAATTTTGAACGTACACAAACAATATGTAAATGCTTCACAAACTATTAAAACATAGGTACTTTTTAAACGTTGAAAAAAATTATCATGTATTGACACTTCTTGGATTTTTCTCGAAAAATGTATTTTTTTTTACATCAATGTCAATAAATTTTAGTGTTGATATCCAAAGATTTTCCACTTCTGTTCTCCAATTATCTCTAATCAGATATATTAGAGCCTATTTAGATTGAAGGAAGAACACATTTAATAACTTTTGTGTGGTATTGTAAATTTGACTTATTTTCCTCTACATGGGTAAAAACTTCAACCCGGTATAACTTAATTCGTCGTGAGAAAATATTACATTTTCTAACGTCGTATTAATTATCAATATATTGTTGATAAACATTAAAAAATTCATTCAATTCGGTTCACTGGTTTTCGAGATATGACAGTTCAAAAATTAGTTGTCTAAAAAATAGTGTTTCACCCGAACGGTTCTAACTTCGCGAAAAATTAATCAATCGAGCCCAAATTTGTACCAATGATGCACATATAATAGGTTGACAAACAGTCAAAATTTGAGATTTTTTGATGCAATCTATGAAAAGTTAAAGGATGTTGATTTTTTTTTTGTGGGAGAAAAAAAGTTGCCTATCCCAAACATTTTGGCCATCCTCTGTATCTCTTTTTCATTGCACGACAAAAACCTAAACTACCAATAACACTAGTTTACAGCATTTTTGAACTCGGTAAGCTGATGATCATTTTTGGTGTAAAATCATGCCCTGGGTTCGAAAACGCGAAGGAAAAAATTACAGTAGAGCGGATTTTTTTTTTACTTTCCATACTAGATTGATGATTTGAAATCGATATTTGTTCTATTTTTAAGCAACGTCGCTCACTTCACTCATCTCATTCTCCGTAATCAATGCTCCGATTGAGCTGAATTTTGTACTGTAACTCGCCTACATGTGATATTGTTTTTTTTTCTAATTCTAATTCTTCATATATTTTTGGAAATTTAGCTTAATTTTTAAGGAGATCGTCCTCAAAACTCGCCAATATCTTGAATTCCATCAATCTGATGTAAAACCTGCATTCAAAAGATCTAATGTTATTATATTCAGCTTCCCGACTAGAAGTTCTAACAAAAATATAACATAATCATAACAAACCATGATATGTATAACTCATTGTGATATAACCATGTTCAACATCCTTGGTGATTTTGAAATACTATAGCTCAATTATAACACATTATGTTATAAATGTTGTTTGACAACTTATTGTAATATAATTTAGTTTTGATTCTTCGACATTTGGACAATAATGTTACAAAATTGTATCACATTTTGATAGAAACTGAAAATCCTGAAGCTAATATTCATATCACATTCTGTTATAATTTTGATCTGATTACAACAAAATATGTTATTATCTTGATAAGACCAGTGTGGTTTTAGTTACAATTTTAGTTATATTAACATCATCCTGCATCTAGTTTATAAAACAATAAGTTATTAAAAAATATGATATAATCTTGATATAATTCGGTTGTCATTTATGGAAAAAGATTTGAAATTGGTTGAACAAAACGCATAATATTTGAATTTGAGTAAATTCCATATTTTTAAAAGTTGTCAAGCTCAATATTGAGCTAAAACTCAAAAACTGCTCTACTTAAAATTTTTGAAGCACGGTTTCGAAATCAGTGCTAAATTGTACTTCAAAAACTTTGGTCGTTGACAGAAGTTCACGACTTTCGTTTTATTTTGTAAACTAGTGTAATTGATAGTTATCGGACCACCGACAGGACCATAAACAAGAAAAGGTCGACAACAAGGTCGATAGTGAAGAAGATATGTAATGTCTTTATCTTGCTCACACATCTTACAACACAGATGGTGCGATATGTCAGAATGACTTGTACATTGTCAAACACTTTAAGGTTAGGTTTCATGGTATAATGAAAAATGGTAAACTGGCAACACTGTCATTTTTTTTGTGACGAACCAGCACAATTGTGCTGTTGAGCGGTAACAGTTTTGCATATTTTTCATCGGTTTAGACATTGTTTGATGTGATGTAAACTGTTTCAATAATTCAGCCATTACTTATACTTGTAACAAACTTTTGTTCACGTTGAATGTGAGATTTATCACAACAAGTTAAACAAAAAGTGAACAAAACCCGTAAAACATGAAAAAGTTTTATCTGTCGGATAGTTTT